>NW_006399793.1:19708953-19759113 GCF_000299155.1 Elephantulus edwardii
GCCAAAAGTGTCGACTGTGGAGCCAAGCAAACTAAAGCTGTGAACAATCTCAATCTCTTCACCATCCATCCTGATGCTGCCAAGTGGTCCAGTGGTGAGAATCTTTGTCTTCTTGACATTGAGCCTCAATCCATATTGACTGCAGTCCTTGACCCTCTGCAGCAAGCGCTTCAGGTCCTCCTCAGTTCCAGCAAGCAGGTTGTGTCATCTGAATAACGCAGATTGTTAATAGATCTTCCACAAATCTTGAACCCACATTTCTCCTCATGCAGCCCAGTATCCCAGATAATATGTCTGCATTGAAGGAGATAAGTCACATAAAATGTGCATTTAAAGTTTGTGAATAGCACAATGGGTGTGAAAGAGGCTAAATACTGGGGGTAAAAGTAGTGAAATATTCACAGGAAAAAATTGTATGTGAAAAAAATAAAAAGAAGAATAGGAATAAAGCTGATCTCTACTATAGAAATTAGAGAGAATGAGGACTTGGAACTAAAACAATGGAAGAAAATAAAGAAAATAGCGGAAGAGTTAAAAGAAAAAAGTATTTACTAAAATAAATAGAATTGTTAAATAAACAAATGTAGGAAAAGATCAGGATACAATCAAGGAAAATTCTAATTATTCTAATGTTGAAAATCAGATATGTGATGATATATTTAATGAAGATGGAGAGAAGAAGCCTTTTTGGACTCATTCTCCAAATGAGTATGTTAAGAGATGTCATGGTTGAATTTCTTGTACAAATGAAAGTATTTAGAAGGTAAGTGATAATAACAAGCATGTTTTATCTTCTGCATCACACAGATTGTTGATGAGTCTTGTTTAAATCCTGATGCTACTTTCCTGTTCACAGAACCCAGCCTCCTGGATTGTTTATTCTACCTATAGACTGAAAAGGAATGGAGATAGGACACATCCCTGGCATGCATCCTTCCAGATTTTGAACCCTGCAGTGTGTCCTTGCTGTGTTCTGACAACTGTCTCCTGGTCCTAGTATAGGTTTCACATTAGCATTATCAAGTTTTCTTGGATTCCCATTTTTCTCAGAGACAGTCATAGCTTTTTTTCATCTACACAGTCAAATGCCTTTACATAGGCAATGAAACAGCTAGACATATCTCTGGTACTCTCTACTTTCAGTGAAGACCCACCTAATATTAGCTATACTATCCATATATCACAATCTCTTCTAAACCCAGCCCACACTTCTGGCAATTCTCTATTGATGTTCTATTCCAGTTATTTTTGAATAATTTTCAGCGTGTCTGAAGTATGTGAGACAAAGCTTTGTTATCTTTGCCTCCCAGGGGCACTCTGACTGTACTTTCTCCAAGACATATCCTTTTGTGTTCTTTTGGCAGTCCATGTTATATGCTAAGGTCACAGTTCAAATCATCAATTCTTCTTCTGTTATCCTCGTTCATTGTGAATCTCCCAGATTCATAACAAGTAATTGAAAACACCAGGGCCGGAATCGGGGACACCTTAGTCCTCAAACTTACATACATATTGCTCCTCAGAAATTTTGAGAGGTTCCTGATTGCAGACTTCCCTATGTAATAATTTCCCTGATGTCCTCACTGCGAGTAGAAAGTGTTTTATTTGTGGATACAAATAAGTTGAAGTCATCCACAGTCACCAAAATGTTACTGAACACAAAGAGTTCTTTCTAGAGTAAATTGACAATACAATATTCAGATTGCAATATTTCTAACACTTTATTGCAAATCTAGGAGAGTAGAGAGAGTCCTCTCAAAAACTGCCTCCTTGTCTAAGAGCGGTAATTGGTTTTTATATTTGAGCTAGGTGTTAATCTACTTAATATTTTATTCTTGCTAGTTCAAAGCTATAGGATTTTTACATTTAAAACAGTTTAACTCGAGTTAGGTGTTAATCTACTTAATCTATTACCAAGCTGATCCTTGGATGCAAGGATTTTCAAGCTCCATCTCACAAACTTTGGGGATGTTGCCAGGAGACATTAGTCTTTGGAGAAGGACATGAGATGGATAGACACAGTAACTGGGGTAATGAGGGTAGGTGAGTAAGAGGTAATGAGATTGGCTCAGGACAAAGCAGAGTTAAGAGTTATTGCATATAGGTCACTATGAGTTGAAGTCAACTGGACAGCACATAACCAAAACAACAATTGCTAGTTCAAAGCTACAGGATTTCTACATTCAAAGACAGCAAGTTACATACAGACATTTTTAAACATACAACCTGTCATATAGTTTATATATGACTAAGAAAAAAACTGTTTCGAAGAGGTAAATGCTAATCCAGAAAAGATACATTTCCCCTCCTGACAGACAACTTAAGGCGTAGCTCATCAATGACTGAGAAAAAAATACAACTTTAGTATTCTTACGTACGGTTTCTAGATAATACACAATTTGAGGTAAAGTTGACAAATAACTGAGAAAAGGCAAATGCTAATGACAGATACATTTCTCCTTTAGAAGTTACAAAAGGGTCGAGAACCAAACAAATGTTGATTAGATGGTTCAACCAGTTTGCAGGCTGGAGGCACAAGATGTCAGTTTTACAACTATACTATATATTTGAGTAATCTTGAGTTTCTTCATACCACCCTATAATTTTCAATTTTTCTCCCATCTATCATAATGTTGCTTATCAGCCCTTTGGTGAAAAGTTTTTCTTTTCTTGATATTGTAATATAAACAATAAACATATAATAAGGAGTTTATCATTAATATCCTAGAGATGAATGTTATCTGGTAGAATTTATAACAACATATTTCCAAAAGGAGCACTTTTTTCCTGAAACATGAAAATTTATCATAACTCTTTTCCTATATCAAAGCCTCAAATTAGAGACTTGCTTTTATCACCTCAACACTCCTCTTTATCCTTATTCAATCATGCTTAGCTACTGTGGTTTCTTCTAGGTAATTATATATGTCTTCATCCTCAGTGTAAGTTACTGTTATTTCCCATGTACAATTGCCAAATTCTATATGAATCTTAACTAACAATTTTTCATATGTCATTCTCCTATAGAATTAATATCAGAAGTCAAGAATTTGGTGTATACAAATGATTATATTCTTCTTACATGCCTTGGTCTTTTCCTCTGTAAAATGTGCATGAATACTAATGCCAATCTCACAGTATCTTTGTGAAGATTAAATTAATTAGTTATTAATTTAAAATAATTAATATATTACTGTGCTTTGAATAGTGTTCTTTGCATAGTAAATGTTCAAAACATTTTGGCAATTGCTGACATTTTGGAAACAGCACAGGATACTCAGCTATATTATCAAACCAAAGAAATTTTAATCAAAATTTAACTAATTAGTAGATCGATGTTTTGGGTAAGTAATTTACATTCAGTGTTATAGTCTCAAGGAGTCTTTTATAGGTACACTTGCTAAATGTTAGCTGATAAAGAAAAAATGAGACTTTGAACTCACCAGCTGTTTCATAGGTAAAAAGATGGCAACCTGCATCCATAAAGATTACTCTTGTATTTTGTATCATTAAGTCAGAACTAATTTATAGATGACCCTTTTAGAAACCACAAATTGCACAAGGGAAAATTTTCCATCTTACACCCTTGGAGAAGTTGATGGATTTGAACTACCTACCTTTGTTGTCAGAGTAACTTTTTACTTACTAGGCTACTAAAACTCCTTGTTGTTGTTAGGTGCCATCAAGTCAATAAAGTTACATAATGAACCTATGAAAAACACATCGAAACCTTGTCTTACCACTCATTATCCCAGTGGTCTCTGATGCGCTCAATCTCTTTATTGTAATCCTATCTTTTTCTCGGTCTTCCTTTCTTTATCTGACCATCTACCTTTCCCAACATTTCCGAGGCTTTATTCATGGATTGAACCCTCCTGACAACATGTATTTGAGACATTTCAAGTATCTGAGACATTTTATCATCTTTGCCTCTAAAGAGCACTCTGATTTCACTTTTTTCCTGGATATCTTTGGAAATCCTAATGAGACTTTTTTTTCTACCCTGTCAACATGCACTGCAGTCAAGACAATGACATTGGACTTGGATTTGGATCACATTCTCTCTTTTGTAAAATGGTTAAATAAATAGATATACATGCATGACTTATTGTACCAGTATTGGCAAAATTTTCACTACTGGACCAAGAGTTAATACGTACAATATGGAAAAATGTTGGAGTAGACAATGACTTCCTTTTACATGCATATGCAGTACACATGCAAGAAAGCAGTCAAGAAACCCAAACAAGTGTTGCTTGAGAAAAGTCTGTTATCAGAGACCTCTTGTAAAAATTGTATGGTTAGGGTTGGAGGTGAGACCAGGAATAGAATAGTTATACAATAAACAATGGAATAGGAGACAAAGATCAACTTGAAATGAATGGGCAATTAGACAGATTGAGTATTGGAGTTCACATTAGCGCTAGATAAGCATAACTAATAAAAGTGGGTGTAGTAAGGGGAGAAGGAGAGAGTGTGGCATGGATTTACACTGTCAACCCAAAAACATGTGGTTTGAATTGACTGGCTGCTCTGTGGGAGAAAAATTGACAATTTCTTCCCAGGTGATTTACTGCCTCTGAAACCCCTGTAGGGTCAACGATGAGTTGATTCTGGCTTGATGTTACACAACATACACATATACAAGGGAAGCTTACTCAGAGATAGAAACAGCTGTCAAGTGTTGACTAGCAGAGATGCAAGGGGAGTAAGGGGAAGCAGATATTAGCAAATCGGTGGGTAAAGTGAAAGGTGAAGCAAGGTTCTCATGTTGTTGTTGTTGTTGTTGTTGTGTTAGTGGTAAGTGCTGTAGAGTCAAGTACAACGCATGGCAACCTTATGAACCAAAGATCTGAACCCTGCTCTATCCTGTGCCATCCTCACACTGCCTGACACCCGAGAGCCCATTCCAGCAGCAGTTGTCTTGTCTCCCTCTTTTTCTCCACATCATGTCCTTCAAAAAGCAATAACCTCTCCTAGAAACATGCCCAAAGCATGTGAGGCAAAGCTTCATGATTCTTGCCTTCAACGAGCACTCTAGCTGTACCATCTCCAAGACATATGTGTGTGTTCTCTTGACTGTCAGTGGATGTTTAGTGCTCTTTTCCAACATCACAGCTCAAAGACATCAATTCTATTACTGAAATCTTTATTATTATAAAGTCAAGTGTCTATGATAGACTGAATCAAAGAAAGTAATTTTAAAAAAATTAAATGCAAAGTACGAATAAGCAAGGAAGTCAGAGTAAAAGTTAACGTAGGCCAGACTCAAGTTTTGGTATTTTTAATTGCCTTATAAGAATAGGAATGTTGGATAATGATAAAGAAAACCAACGAAAAATAGATGCCTTTGAATTTTGAATTGTGAAGTTTGTGAAGAATATTGAATATCTTAATCTATCTTGGAAGAATTGCAGTCAGAGTACCCCTTAGATAAAAAGATCATGAGACACATTCTATATTTTTAGCATGCTGTCAGGAGAAGTCAGTATTTGGAAAAGGATGCATGACTGTAAATGTAGCCAATCAGGGAAAGAGAGAAAACTTCAACAACATATTGAAGAAGCTTCTGAAACATTGGTTTAAATCTCAGGGCAGATGGTGAGGATGACACAGGATGGGGCAAGGTTTGATCTGTTGTGCTTGAGGTCATTAAGAGTTGAAATCACATTAATATTAAACTAATTAACAGCAATAACCTCTATTCTATTTGAATATATCAAGGATGTATTAGTGGATGGATATCAAGAACATCATCCATGAAGAATGCAAAAGGTCATTACAAAGGTAGAGGAAGAAGAAAAGACCAAAATGGCTATCAGAAGAGACTCTGAATATTGCAGTAGAACACAAAGAAGCCAAAGCAAAGGGAAGAAATCAAGAAGTTAAGGAGCTAAATAGAAGATTTCAAAGGACAGTTCTGGAACAAAAAGTACTACATTATAATGAAATGTGCAAGGAGCTGAAGGTGGAAAAAGAGCATAACTAGCTCAGCATTACTTAAGGTGAAAGAACTAAAGAACAAATTAGTGCCTCTAGTTGCAATACTTACTTAAGGACACTCATGAGTGAAGTGGTTGGATTCAGGAAGGGGTGTTCTCTTGTTTGGTTGAGGGTTGGATGTGGACTGTTTAGCTGTTTTTTTATCTCATTCAAAATCATGTTTGAGCTGATTTGACTTGCTGAATTTAGCTAACAATGAGCTGTGGGCTGGAAGCCTCTTGTTTACCATCAATCAACACCTGGTGGGTGGGACTTTGTATTTAAAAGTGGTGTTAATTGTATTTAGGATGAACATTGTTCTAAGTGGTACAGCATTGGTTTGTCAGTTTGCTTTACTGAGGTAACTTGGGGTTGCTGTGAAGCTATGATGCTATGATGGTGGACAGTATTTTGTAGAGCTCCCATATTAAAATAGGCTGGGAAGCAGGAGTGGCATCCACTTCGAAAACAACATTCCTTTGTAAACTGTATGAACTTAGAGAAATGATGAAGCTATAGAAAAAAATCTGGAGGACCACTACTTAGCCAAAAGATTCGAAGAAATATATATTTATTCCCATTTCAAAAAAAAGGTGGCCCTACAGAGTGTGTAAATTATCATACAATATCACTAACATCACACACTAGCAAAATCCTGCTGAAGATTATCCTGAAAGAGTTGAGTAGTACATTTATAGAGAACTATCAGAAATACAGGCTCGGTTTAGAAGAGGTCCTGGTACTAGGGACATTATTGCTAATGTCAGATGGATCTTGCCAGAAAGCAGAGTACTAGAAGAATGCCTGTGTTTCATTGATTATGTAAAGGCATTTGATTGTGTGGATTACAATAAATTGTGATTAACCTTGAGGAAAATGTAAGTCTCAGAACCATTTATTGTGCTTATATGAAACCTATACTTGAACCAAGAAGCAGTCCTCAGAACAGAGCAAAGAAACAATGCATAGTTCAAAATCAAGAAAAGAGTGTGTCAGGGATGCATCCTGTCCCTGTACCATTTCAATCTGTATGTAGAACAGATCATTTGGGAAGCAGGGCTTTATGAGGAGTATGGCATCACGATTGGAGGGAGACTCATTAACAACCTATGATATGCACATGGCACAACCTTGCTTGCTGAAACTAAAGAAGACCTGAAGCACTTGCTGCAAAAGGTAAAAGACTATAATCTTCAATATGGATCGAAGCTCAACATCAAAAGACGAAGATTGTAACCACTGGACCAATTTGGCAGCACTATAATAGATGGAGAAGAGACTGACGTTATTAGCTATTACAGTTTGCTTGGAGCCACAATAAACACTCTTAATACCACCAGTAAGGAAATCAAGACATATTGCATTGGGGAAATCAGCTGTCATGGACTTCTCCACAGTGCTGAGGAGCAATGATGTCAGTCTAGATACAAAGGAGCACGTAATCCAGGCCATGATTTTCTCAATTACTTATTATGCTTCAGAAAGTTTGACAATGACTAAGGATGGCAGAAGAAGAATAGATGCATTTGAGTTGTGATGCTGGAGAAGAATCTTTAATATACCATGAATTGTCAGGAAAACAAATAGGTCTGTATTGGAGAGGGTGAAACCAAGTCTCTCCTTAGAGGCTAGGACTCTGAAGGTCTGCCTCACTTACTGTGGGCACGTGGCCAAGAGGGATAAGTCCTTGAAGAAGCACATCATGCTTGGAAGAGTGGATGGACAGCACAGGAGAGGGAAACCACAGATTAGAAGGATTGATACAGTAACTGAGCCGATGGGGGTTGGTGTGTCAGAGTTAGGAAGATTGGCTCAGGACAAGGAAGGGTTCAGAGCCACTCTACATAGGGTCGCTATGCATCGCAGTTGACTCAAATAATAATATTCTATGACAGGTTTGAAAGCAGGATTGGCATCCATTTCCTAAACAACTTGCCTCCAGAAACTCTATGAACTTTGATAAATGTCAATAGCAATGTAGGTGCTTCAGGCCTTTTGTTCATAGGGTCTCTATGAGTTATGTTCTACTGGACAACACTTAACAACAACAAAAACAATAACAACATGGGCAGAATATTGAATGATCCAGGAAGCATTAAAAGAATATGGAGGGAATACACTGTGTTACTGTCCCAAAAGGAATTGGCTGTCACAGAAGAATTTTAAGAAACAAAATACAATCAAGAGATAATGGTGATAAGGTAGGAAGTTCAGGCTCCTCTGAAGGAATTGGAAAAAAAATAAGGTCTCAGGAATTGACATATTTCAACAAACATTTGCTGCACTAGACGTGATCACCAGGTTGTGCCAAGAAATCTGGAGGACAACTAGTTGGCCAACTGACTGGAAGAGATCCATATTTATCACCATTCAAAAAAAAGGTTACCCAACTGAATGTGGAAATTATCAAACAATATCACTAATATCATACACAAGCAAAATTGTGCTGAAGATTTTCCAGAAATGATTGGCACAGAACATCAACAATCACCAATGTCAGATGGACCTTCGCAGAAAACTGAGTACCAGAGAAATGTACGTCTGTGTTTCATTGATTATGCTGTGTCATTTGATTGTGATTTGTGAATCACAACAAAGTATGGCTAACCTTGAGGAGAATGAGAATCCCAGAACAATTGCTCATGCTCATGTGAAAAGTATACTTGGACCAGGAACAGTCCTCAGAACAGAGCAAGGAAACACTGGCTATTTCAAAATCAGGAAAGGTATGAGTCAAGGATGTGTCCTGTCTCCATGCCTTTTCAATCTATATGCAGAACAAATCTTTCAGGAGCCTGGGCTTTATGAAGAAAGATTGTGGCATCAAGAGTGGAGGAAGACAACAATCTATTTTATGCAGATGACACAACCTTGCTTGCTGAAACTGAAGAAGACAGCAGATTTTTTTTCCAGTGCATTTCATCTTTAGACTTCCCAACTGCTGGTGGTAAGAGTGAATGATGCACCCGAGCAAGCTGAAATTATTAACAACCTCAATCTCTTCTCTATCTATCTTGGTGCTGCCATTGGCTCAGTGGTGAGGATCTTTGTCTTCTTGATTTTGAGCTTCAATCATGTTGAAGACTACAGTCCTTGACCTTCTGCAGTAAATATTTCAGGTCTTACTCAGTTTTAGAAAGCAAAGTTATCATCTGCATAATGCAGGTTGTTAATGAGATGTCTTCCAATTCTGATGCCACATTCCTCCTCATATCGTGCAGCCTCTCAAATGGTATGTTCTGAGTACAGATTGAAAAGGTATGGAGCAAAGAAACTTCCCTGATGCACTCCTTTCTTGATTTTGAACTATCTGGTGCTTTCTTGCTCTATTCTGAAAAATACTTCCTGGTCTGAGTACAGGTTTTGTATGAGCATAACCAAGTGTTCTGATATTCCATTCTTCCCAATGTTAGCCCCAATTTGTGATACACACAGTTAAATGCCTTTGAATAGTCAATAAAACACAAATAGGCATTCTCTGGTACTCTGTGCTTTAAACCAAGTTCCATAGGGCATTGACTATAATGTCACTAGTGCCACAGCCTCTCCTAAACCCAGTTTTTGGAGGGATTGGCAGTTCTATTGTCATTTTACTGTTGCAATCGTAAAAGAAATAGAAAATCAACAAGCAGCAGAATAGGTAAGAACTATATTGAGCACTCCAAGTTATTCAGTGATGAAAAAAGTTTTTATAAGAACTTTCTATATAATATTCCTAAAAACAGTATGCTCCTCCATTAATAGACATTCTTTTAAAAAATTACTGACATTTTCAAACTCTTTTTGGTGGCGTGTTGAGAAATAAACATGAGGTAAATAAATAGCATAAATGTAAATACAATGAAAGTCTCATTCTCAGATCTGTGCCTTGTTTCTCCCCTTTCCTATCTGTAACCATCATTCATTTCAAAGCTCTTAAAAATTTTTTAACTTTTAAAAATTTAGAATGATATATGTACACTCTATTATTCCTTGCTCTCTTTTCATTTAGCGTATTGTAATGCATTGGTTCTTCTAGACCCACTTGGCTCTTTTTAATTGGATAATTTGTTGCTTTTCAATTGTGGTAATGGTGAAGAATTGAATATCCCACAGACTACCAGGAAAAAAAAACAAAACCAGAAACAAAAACAACAAAAACACACAAAAAACCCCAACCTAATCTACTTGAAGTAAGTGCAGATAGAGTGTTCCTTAGAGGCCAGCATAGTGAAACTTCTGCTCAGTTCCTTTGCACATATTTTCAATTGGTGGTGGTGGTGAGTCAAGTCAGAACTGAGCCAGAGCTGACCCTCAAGCAGGTTTTCAGAGACCATTAATCACTTGGTGGAGATGGCCCATCTTTCTCCTGTGATGGCCTTGATCCACATGTCTTTGAGAATATAGCTCAGCTTCTTATCACTAAGCCACCAGAACTCCCTTTTCAGGAGTCCACGTGGAGGGAGACATCATACTGGGAAAGGTAGAAGTACGGTGACAGAAAGACCTTCCACAAAATAGATTGACACAGTTACTATCATGATGGATTTGAACTAGACAGAAATAATGAGGATGGCGCAGGATAAAGCAAGATTCAAATCTGTTGTTCCTAGGTTCACTGTAACTCTTAATTGACTTGACAGTGCTTAAGAATAACAACATTATATTCAATTATACAAAATATCACAATTTTTTCCCACAGGTAAGGTCAATATACGTAGTATTTTCCTTCTTTATATGCTAAGTTCCTTCTGATAATATCTCCAACCAAAACCAGCAAATTAACTTGTCAAATTTGAACAATGTTAACTTTCTTTGAAAGTTAGAAAATAAAGTAAAAATTATGCCATTATCTTATGTTTTTTATTCAAATTATAATTCTAACTAACAAAATAGTAGCTGAAGTTTCGCTTCAAAGTATTTTAGCAAACCAAGTGGGAAAAAGGTCAAATTGGAATCTGACTATTCAGCTCTGAGCATAGTAAGTGACTGAAAAAAATCATAGCCTGAATCAGGTGCGTCTTAGTCCTCCTCAAACTAATATTACTGCAAATTCACAAAAATCCTAGATAAACACCATGTAAGCACCACCAAGAAACATGACCATAGAAAATATACAAGATAAATAATTCTGTTGTGTCAACAAATAAATTCAAGATTAGAAGATTACAAGGATTAGAAAATGAGAAATTTAATTAAATGTTGACATTTAGAGATACAAAGTTGAAAAAAAGTAAACAAATGTTTGCCATTAAATTAGCTTGGTGACTAATCTGAAAAGGTGGGAAGGGACTATGTTTGTACGGAGGCCCTAAAAGTTCTCGGTGATAAATAAGAATGCATCACAGAGGGTGAGGTAAGAGCAGAGGGATGAGAATGGTTAAGGGGGGTAATCATAAGATTGCACAATTTGATGGGTGCAGGGCGCGGTGGGTAAAAGAAATAGGAAAGGTTTAGTGTGAAAAACAATGTACATGAACTTTGTAAGTGAACCAGCATAAAATAAATTCATTTAATAAAATAATCCAGCACATATAGTGATGGATGGTAACAGAACTTTCAATTTACAGCAGTTAATTAATATATGAATTTAAGTGTCTTATCTGTATTAAATTCAACAATAAATTTTTCTTTCATTTTGTTTTCATCTGCTAAACTTTCCATTTCTGGCCTTCCACCTATATTGTTATTGATATTATTATGTGCCATTGAGTCACCTGCTACACATAGACATCAGAGCCTAACAGCTCTGAAGCCTGCCCTGTCTTGAACCAGTCTCACTGACTCTGAGACACCTACCCCCGCTGCCCCCATTACTAAATCAATTCATCTCATCCAGAATCTTTCTATCTTGTGCTGTTCTTCTACCCTTCTGAGCATAATGTCCCTCTCCAAGGATCCCTCCTGGTCACATGCCCAAAGTATGTGAGACGGAACATCAAAATCCTAGTCTTCAAGGAGAAATTTAGCTTCACCCTCTTTCCAAGACAAACCTATTTGGTTTTTGTCATTGTTGTTGTTGTTATCTATGGTTTGTTCAATATTCTTTTCTAGCATCACAACTCAAAGACATCAATTCTGCTGTCATCCTTAGTCCTTGTTCAGCTCTCTGATGCATAGAAAATAATTACAAAGACCATGGCCTAGATAATGCACTCCTTAGTCTCTAGACTGACATCTTTGCTTGTCAGTATTCTGGAGAGGTCTCAGACAGCAGATTTTCGCAGTACAATTTATCTTTTGAGTTCCTGACTGGTAGTTCCAAGACTTTTGATTGTGGAGATGAATAAGCTGTAATTGTCAACAATCTCAATCTCCTCTCCATATAACATGGTGCTGTCAATTGGTCCAGTGTTGAGAATCTTTGTCTTAATGTTAAGCGTCAATCAATATTGAAAACTACACTACTGACTTTCTGCAGCAGATGCTTCAGGTCCTCCTCAATTTCATCCATCAAGGTTGTGTCATCTGCATAACATATATTGTTCATGAATCTTCCTCCAATTCTGATATGACATTACTTCTCATAAAGTTCAGGCTTCCTAATGATTTATTCTGCATATAGATTGGAAAGGTATAAACACAGTATCCATCCCTGACAAATTCCTTCCCTGGTTTTGAACGAGGCAGTTGTTCCGTGCTCTATTCTGAGGACTAGTATAAGTATAGGTTTTGAGGGCCTAGTCTAAGTTTTTCATGAGGACAATCAAATGTTCTGGATTCCCATTATCCTCAAGGTTAACCACAATTTGTTGTGATCCACACAGTCAAATGCCTTTGCATAATCAATGAAACAGATATTTGCCTGGTCCTCTTTGCTTTCTGCCAAGATCCATCTAAAATTGGCGATAATATCTGCAGTGTCACAACCTCTTCTAAAACCAGCTTGTATTTCTGTTAGTTCTCTGTCAATATATTGTTCCAGTCATGGTGTTTAATTTTCAGCAGGATTTTTCTTGCTTCTGATATTAATATTGTTCAATAACTTCCGCAGTCTGTCAGGTCACTTTTCTTTCTAATAGGAATACATATGGACCACTTCCAGTCAGTTGGCCAGGTAGTTGTCCTCCAGATCTCTTGGCACAAGCTGGTAAGTACATCAAATGGCAGCATCTGTTTGTTGAAATAGTCAATTGTTATTCCATCAATTCCTAAGGTTTTATTACTTTACCAAATATCATTACAACAACATTATAACAATAGTTATAGAAGGACCCTAGGGCCTACTGTTATTATATTTTGGATTCTTCTAAGTTGTACAGCATTCTTCTGTCATTTTGCTCTACTGAGGTAATCTGGTTTTGCTGTGATGCTGAACTTTGTGCCATTGGGTGGGGGGATGGTGTCAAATGTCATAATGGCTACCCACAGTGGACAGTATTTGGTGGAGCCCCCAGTTTAAGACAAGTTTGGAAGCAGGAATGGCATCTACTTCCTAAACTCCATGCCCCTGGAAATGACAATAGTTATAGATATGCTTCAGGCCTTTTGTTCATAGGGTCGTCATAAGTCATGCTCGACTTGATGGAAATCAACAACAACAACATGTAGGATATTCTTATTGTCATAACAGAACTATTCTAGATTTCAGTATTCTAGCCTTTAGTATTCAGCACTTGAAATTGTTTCTAAGTTTTTGTGACATTCTAAAATTCATGTTTTGACACTCATCGATCTATTTTCATCTTATTTTGTTCTAATAAGAGCAACTGAGAGTCCATTCCATAGTCAGTGCCTAACCTTGCTCTAACTTCTGCTGTTCAACAACTTCTCCATTATCTCTTCCCATAGCTGTAGTCGGCTGATTTTGTATATTTCATTTGGTGAAATATATATATATATATGTCATTTATGTGGGCTGTTTAAAATATTTCCATCAAATATGTCACAAAATCATAACAAGTTATCTCCAGTCTCATTTCTTTCACTACTGTTTTATTGGTACCATGTGCTTGTTTCTTTCAAAGTTTTGTATTTGAATTATCAGTAATAATTGATTCACATTTATTGCTTGTTTATCAATTTTAGACTTCAGAAGTTGGCAGAAATCCTCTTTTTCTTAATCTTGGATCTTAGTACTAAGTGTGTAAAAATATAACAATATCTTATGAAGGGGCATTCTTTTAATGCTTAAGAATCATATCAAATTACTGACAATTTTGTACTTCTGGACAGACTTTTTTTTCTTACTTTTTAATTTTTCTGCTAGTTTATTTACAAAATTCAAATACAAATTTGAACAAATTCTTTCAATTTCCTTCTCAGACAGGAGTCTTATAACAAAAGGTTACAGAATACTCCTGGGTCTACACACACACACACACACACACACACACAAAAGGCTGATAACCCAATTACAGAATGGGCAAAAGACATGGAAGTAATTTTCACAGAGAAAGATATTCAAATGGCAAACATACACATGAAGAAATGTTCCTAATCACTGGCAATAAGAAAGATGCAAACCAAAACCACAGTGAGGTACGATCTCACTCCAGTAAGAGTGGCAAAATATAACAGGACAGCAAGTAATAGATGCTGGAGAGGATGTGGTGAGAAAGGAACTCTTATATTTTGTTGGTGGGATTGTAAAATGGAGCAATCATTCAAGATAGGTCTTGAAATATTCTTTTTTATGATCAATGTGACATCCTTTGTCTTCATTTGTCAGTGCCATCATAGTAGAAAGTATTATTGCTTGATTAAAAATGACAAATATCAGTTGATTTCAACTCACTAATGTCTAGTATATTGATATTTTTGTGCTCTATTTCCCCTTCGACAACTTTCATAGAATAATTCATATTTTTTCATCTATACCCCATTATTTATGAATGTTTGCAAATATGTCACCTTATTTTCTGTTTTGCTATATCATCCATAAATGAATGTCCTTCAATAGGTGAAAGTTTTCTTCTATCTGCTTTTACTGCGTAGATCATAATAAAGTAATAACATAAAAAAGAATAAGAATTTCAGAAACTTTAATAGTGGTCATATGGAACTTGTGAATGAACCAAGAAATAATAATTTGGATAGAAGATGTAGTTACTTCATGGTCCAAAATCAGTGAAGGTATGTCTGAGTTGCATTATTTCACTATACCTACCTACTCAATGTCATGGGTAACATTGAGAAGAATAGGAATCCCAGAACACTTGGTCATGCTCAAGTGAAACTCATACCTAGACAAAGAAGCTATTATGTGAACAGAGAAGGAGAATATTACATGCTTTAAAACTGGGAAAGGTATGTGTCAGAATTGTATCCTTCCCCCCTTATTTATCAAACATGTACACTGAGCAAATTACACTGAGAAGCTGGACTTTATGAAGATGAAAGTAGCATCAGGATTGGAGGAAGACTTATCAATAATATTTGGTATACAGATGACATTGCTTTGCTTGCTGAAAGTGAAGAGGACTTGATATACTACAGAAGATCAAACATTTCAATAAGAATTATATCTGAACATCAAGATAACAAAAATTCTCACCACTGGTTCAATAGGCAACATCATAGTACATGGAGAAAATATTGAAACTGTCAATGAATTCATATTGCTTGGATTAATAATTAACACCCTTGGTTCCAGCAGTCAGGAGATCAGGAGACATGTTGTACTTGGAAAGTCTGTAGTCAGAGAACTGTCCAAATTACTGAGGAGCAATGATGTTAGTTTGAGGATTAAGGTATGCCTGACACAGACCAAGGTCTTTTAAATAATCTTCTATGGATCTTAGAGTTGTACATCAATAAGGAAGACAGGAGAAAAATTTGATGCCTTTGAGTTGTGGTATTGGAGGAGAGTACTGCTACTGCATAACCCATGGACTGTCAAAACAGAGTTGTCTTGCAGAGGGTGAAGCCAAACTCTTGGAAGCAATGGTGATAAGGTTTCATCTCAAGTACTTTGGACTTATTATTAGGAGAGGCTATTCCTTGGAGAAGGTCATCATGGTTGGAAAGTTGGAAGGACAGTGAAAGAGAGGAAGCTCCTCGACCAGAAGAACTGACATAGTGCTTCCAGCAACTGGCTCAAGTGTGTCAGAGATTGTGAGGTTGGCACAGGATAAGACTCAATACAGATCTATTGCTTATAGGACCACTGTATGAGCCAAGGTTTCTGAGGCTCTGTCTTACATACTTTGGACATGTGAACAGGAGGACATCATGCTTGGAAGTGTGTGGGGATAGTGCAGAAGAGGAAGATTCAGGATGAGGTGGATTGACTGACTTAGTGACTGGAGAAATGGGATTAAGTGTGTGGAGATAATGAGATTGGCTCAGGGTAGGGCAGGTTTCAGAGATAGGGTACATAGGGTGGCTATGAATAACAAGCAACTCAATGGCACATCACAACAACAATAACAATAATGAGTTGTAATCCTAGCTTGAGAAATGCAAAGTGACTTATTCACTTTTAATTCTTTAATTCCAGTTCTCTGCCCAATCCATTATATTACTTTGTTTTTTCTTCTTGACCCACCCTGTGAAATCTTCTATTCAGCTCGTTTACTTAAGCATGTTTTCCCTTTGTTTTGGTTTCTTGACACTATAGTACAATTTTCAGAGTCATTTCTGACATCGATTTAGGGTTTTTTTGTTTTGTTTTTTCCTCTCCTCTGTTTTTGTGATGTTCTTTTGTTCTCTTCATGGATGATATCATTGATGTCATCCCACAACTAATCAGGTCTTTAATCATTGGTGTTCAGTGCTTCAAACCTATTCTTAAGATGATTTTGAAATTCAGGTAGAATAGATTCAAAATTGTAATTTTATTCTCATGGACCTGTTTTAAGCCTCCTCATCCTCAATTTGAGCTTTCACATGAGTAATAGATGGACTGACTCACAATCCATTCCTAGCCAATTGTGACTGCTGATATTGATCTTCTCCAACAATTCTTTCCCCAGATATAGTCAATTTGATTCCTATGCATTCCTATCAATAAGGACCATGTGTAAAGTTGCCATTTGTGTTTTGTAAAAAGATATTTGCAATCTATAAATCATCGAAAATACAAAATTTGATCATTCTATTTCCAGCCTCATTTCTGACCAAGTCAATAATTTCTGATTACTGTTCGTTCATCATTGTTTCTAATTTTTGCATTCCATTTAACAATTTATGATTAACACATCTTGATTGCATATTTGGTCTATTTCAGACTGCAAGGCTTATTAAAGCATTGTAATTTCTTCATTTATGTCTCTAAACGTAGGTGAATATATTTTAATATGAATTGTATAAGCAGGTTGTCTTTGTATGCATATGGATAATATCTTATCACTCACAACATTATACCTCATAATAAAAGTTGAAATTGACTTTTTTACTTATGAATGCAACATCATTCTTATTTTTTTCATTCCTAGAATGGTATGCCATGGGATTATCTGATTCAAAGTAGCCAAAGCTAGTCCATTTCATCTCACTAATGCCTAGAATATTGATGTTCATGCACTCCATTTCATTTTTCACAATATTTCGTTTTTAAGCCTTTAAGCTATATAGGTTTCTAGTTCTAATTATTAAAGGATGCTTGTTATTATTTTTCCTCATTTTGACTGACTTCCCAAGCAGGCTCTACTTCTAATATTATGGCAAACTGTTTTCCTCTACAGTTCATAAGATTATCATCAGTCTGTTATTTAAGAAGTGAATGGTTAATCTTGCTCCCTAATCTGTCACAGTTTTGGAACTCTACTAAACCCTGTCCAGCATGGGTCATCAATACAGCATTTGACAAACCAGTAGCATAGCTTTCAGTATCAGAGCAACTCACAAGTTATTTCAGTACAGCAAACTGACAGACAAGGTCAGTACCAATTAGAACAATGCTTTTCTCAAATATAACAAACTGAGTAATTCAGCTTGTACCTACAATAGTAAATCAGGCTTCACATCATGCACACTTGTCAATCAAATGGCCCACTCACTGAATCCCAATTGGGTTAAAAAAGAGGGCCTCACCCCACAGCTATTGATCAAATCAAAAGATCTACCTTCCAGATCCCAAGTGCTTTAAATAAGAGGCTCCCAGGACCTAACCAACATTTAATCACAAAGGTTCACCCACCAGGTCCTACTTGATTTAAACAAGAGGCTCCCAGCCCATGGATGATTGTATTTCCCAAGCTGAGAGAGCTGAAAAACAAATTTAAGCCTAAAGCCACAATTCTGAAAGATGCTATGGGCAAGATATTAAATGACTCAGGAAGCATAAAAAGAAGATGGAGGGAATACACATAATCACTGTACACACACACACACACACACATTTAAAAAAATTGACTGACATGGATAAATTTCAGGAAGTACCTACCATATGGACAGGAGCCAACTTACTTCTTTTAATTAAAAGATGCAGCCTGGGTGTGTTCACCAGTCAATACTAGGAAATTTGGAGGACAGATGTCTGACAAACAGATTACAACAGGTCCATATTTGTTTCCACTCCCAAGAAAGGTGATCCAACAGAATGTGGAAACTATCAAACAATATCATTAATATTACATGCAAGAAAAATACTACAGAAGATCGTTCAAAAATGGCTAGAATGGTGAATTAATAGGGAATCGCCAGAAGTTCAGGTAGGATTTAGAAAAGCCCAGGGCACTAGGAATATCATTCCTAATGTCAGATGGATATTGACTAAAAGTAATGAATACCAGAAGACTGTCTATTTTTGCCTCTTGACTTTGTAAAGGCATTTGACTGCATTCATCATAACAATTATGGCTAATGTTGAGAATCCCAAAGCATTTTACTGTGCCCATATGAAACCTATACCCAGACCAAGAGTCTTTTGTGCAAACAGAGCAAAGCAACACCACTTGGTTTAAAAGTAACAAAAATGTACATCAGGGTTACAACCTTTCTCTATACCTATTTAGTCTATATGCTTAGTGAATTATTCAAGAAGTTAGACTCTATGAAGAAGAATGTGACATCAAGTTAGAGGAAGACTCATGAGTAACCTGGGTTATGCAGATGTTAAAATCTTGCTTACTGAGAGTGAAAAACACTTGAAACACTTGATGCAGAAGATCAAACACTACAGCCCTCAATATGTATTACATCTTAATGTAACTGAAAGGCAACATTAACACCATGATATATGGGAAAAAAGATTGAAACTATTTACAACTTAATTTTACTTGGATCCACAATCAACACCCTTGGTGCAAGTGTCCAATACATTAGGAGATGCCAATTAGCTGTACTGAGGTAACTCATGGTTGCTGTGATGCTAAACACTGTGATACTGATGAGTCAAATATGTTAATGGTTACCCATGTTGGATGGAGTTTAATTGAGCTCCCAGACTAAAACAGGCTTGGAAGCAGGAATGGCATCCACTTCTGAAATAGCTTGTCTCCAGAAACTCTCTGAATTTAAAGCAACAATAAAAGTTAAACAAGTGTTCAGGGCTTTCCTTCATAGGGTTGTTATTAGTCGTCTACAACTCAATGGCACTTACCAACAACAACAACATTGCACTGATAAAGTCTGGAATTAAGGACCTCTCCAAATAATTGGCAAGTAATTATGTCAGTTTGAGGACTGCAACTGATTCAGGCCTCAGTCTTTCAGACCACTAGCTATGAATCTGAGAGCTGGGCAATGGATAAGGACGTTAGAAGAAAAATTTACACCTTTGAGCTGTGATGTTGGAGAAGAGTACTGAAAGTTCTGAATATACCATGGATTGCCAAAAGAATAAAAGAAAACGTTTCTTGGAGGCCATTCAGTCAAAGAGCTCCTTTTAGGCAAAGATGATGAGGCCCCACCTCACATACTTGGAGCATATTGCTACGGGGCTGAGGCAGGTGGCTGTTAATCCTTGGAAGGGACATGATGCTTGGAAAGACAGAGTGTAGGTGAAGGAGAGGAATACTGATCCAGGTGGATTGACACAATGACTGCTGTCATGGGATCTAGTGTGTCACAAAGTGTGAGAATGGCACAAGATAGTGTATCTGGTTTTCATAGGATCACTACAGGTTGTAATCAACCCCATGTCACCTAACAACAATAACAATGAGTTATACTGAACTCGATGGCTTCTTGTAATAACATCAATAAACATATTCAATCTATATATTTAGCAAATAATCTGAGAAGCGTGGCTATATGAAGAAGAATGTGGAATCAATTTTGTAGGACAACTAACTAGAAATCAGCATCATGCGGATAATACAAGCTTCCTTCCTGAAAGTGAAGAGGGTTTAAACACTTACGAAAGGTGTTTTAAAAGTAAAATAAAATACAGTCTTTGACATGAATTACACTTCAACATAAACAACTGTGCCAACGACCAATGATACCAATAACCAGAAAAATGATAAATGAAGAAAATACTGAGGTAATTAGTTACTTCATTTTACTAGGATCTACTATCAACCTCCATAGAATCAATTGTTGTTGTTATGTGCCATCGAGTTGCTTGAGATTTATTTCGACCCTATGTACAAGAGCTTTAAACGCTGTTCTATCCTGTGCCAACCTAGCCATCTCAAATGCACTTATTCCCACCACTCCAGTCACAGAATTGATCCATTTCATCAAAGGTCTTCCTCTCCTTCGCTGCCCCTCTACTATGCCAAACATGATGTTCCTCTCCAAGGACCAGTCCCTCATTGCAACATGCCCAAAGTATGTCACGTGAAGTTTCAGAATCCTTGACTCCAAGGAATATTCTGGCTTCACCTTCTCTAGGACAAACCTGTTTGTTCTCCTAGCAGTCCATGGTATATTCAATACTCTTCTCCAGCACCACAGCTCAAAGGCATCAAGTCCCTTTCTATCATCCCTATTAACTGTCCAACTCTCTGATGCACAGCACATAATTGTGAAGACTATAGCCTGGATCAAGAGCACCTTATTCTCCAGCCTGATGTCGTTGCTCTTCAGTACTCTTGAGAGGTCCCTCACAGCTGACTTTCCCAATGCAATTTGTCTCTTGATTTCCTGGCTGTTGTTACCAAGAGTTGATTGTGAAGCCAATTAAACTAAAACTGTTAACTATCTCAATCTCTTCACCATCCATACTGATGCTGCCAATTGACCCAGTGGTGAGAATCTTTGTCAAGAAATTAAGAGATGTTGCTGGTGGACATAAACTTCAAGCCTTCAGGAGTGCAATACAGCTTCTTACCACTATGGGACTTTTATTTTTATAATTAATATTTTTCGTTTATTTTTTTTATTCTCAAGTTACTCTCTGGGCATGGTTATTACATTTTTGGTTTTGTATTTCTTTTTTCTTTTATATTGGTTTTCACATAATAATTCCTTTACATTATGTTTAATAGATATTGTATGAAATCTTTCATTTACATTTTCTTTCATGTAATCATTCATATGCATTGTATTTTACATTATTGTTTTTAATTGGTTTGCTTACAAGGTTTATATACATTATTTCTTAATTGCTATTTTTGTTACCACATCTTTATTATAGTAAAAATTTCAAAGAAAGCCGTCTAAAATTTTGTGGCAAATACTTGCAATTTTTTTAATCCATTAGAAATAAAATCTATTTGTTGTCTTGGTGACTTTCTTCCACAGTTGTTTGATTCTTTCTGCATCTGGTAATCTTTAATTGTGAGCTCATGTTTGATTAATTTAATTATATTTACAGTGTGCTGTCCAAAGTTGAGAATCTTTGCTTCTTGTATCAGTTTTGGCTGGGTACTAAGCAATAATACAAAAAATGGGACAATTTATGTGTCCTTTGTGATTCTTGGGCTGTCTTGAAGTCTGATATTTAGTTATTCCCAATTTGCATTATTGACTTAAACTAATTTGGTGGTCCACAGAGTTATGTCAGCAGCCAATAACAGATAATTAAGTACTGGGTTTTCTGACTATACTTTTGGCTGCATGTTCAGATCCTTATTCTCTGCTAATAAGTTGTTATTGTTGTTAAGTGTTTTCAAGTCAGCTGCAACTCAAAGCGGCTTTATGGACAACAACAACAACAAAAACATAGTCCTCCTCTGTCCCATTTCCACAATCACTGCAGAGATTAAGATGATTTTTGTAGTCACTGTATTAATCCATATCTATGAGTGTCTTCCTTTTCGCTGGCTCCCTATTTTACCTAGACTATACGGAGTTCTACAACTCTCTGATGGTTCAAATCTACCAGTTGCTAAACAGGTGAAAGACACCGAATCTCCTTCTTTGCAATTTATAGTCTCTCAAAGCTTTCTGGAAGGTCAGCTATGATTCAGTTTTGACAATTACAATACAGTGAATTACTTTACTAAGAATGATGTCTTTCTCCAGGGACTGGTCCTTCCTAACAAATAACACGTATGTGAGACAAAATCTCATTCTCCTAACTTCAAAGGAATGTTCTGACCGCACTTCCTCCAAGGCAGATATATCTGCCTGGTTTTTAGTAGCTTGTGGAATATTAATTACTAATCTACCACACTAAATCCAAAGGCATTGTTTCTTCTTCAGTCTTTCTTATTGATTGTAAATTTCTATAGACAGATGAAATGATTAAAAAACAAACAAACATGACTGTGTGGATCACAACAAATTGTGGCTTACCTTGAGGAGAATAGGAATCTCAGAACACGTAATTGTGTTTATGTCAAACCTATGTTTAGACCAGGAAGCAATCCTCAGGACAGAGCAAGGAAATACTGTGTGGCTCAAAATCAGGAAAGGAGTGTGTTAGAGATGTGTCCTGTCCCCATACTTTTTCAATCTATATGCAAAATAGATTATCAAGGAAATAATAAGGCTTTATGTGGTGGAATATGGCATCAGGATTGGAGGAAGACTCATCAACAACCTATGTTATGCAGATGACACAACTTTGCTTGCTAAAACTGAGAAGGACCTGACACACTTGCTGCAGAAGGTCAATGACTGTAGTTTTCAATATGGATTGAAGCTCAACATCAAGAAGACAAAGATTCTCACCACCGGGCCACCTAGCAGCACCATGATAGATAGAGATGAGACTGATGTTAACAATTACAGCTTGCTTGGCTCCACAATCAGCAAACACTCTTAACATCAACCACCAGGAAATCAAAAGACAATTTGCATTGGGAAAATCTGCTGTCAGAGACCTCTCCAGAGTGCTAAAAAGTAACGATGTCATTCACTCTAAGGTGTGCCTAATTCAGGCCATGGTCTTCGCAATTACTTGGTATACATTAGAGAGCTAGAAAATGACAAATGATGACAGAAGAAGATAGATGCCTTAGAATTTTGGTGCTGGAGAAAAAGTCTTGAACATACCATGGACTGCCAAGAAAACAATTAGGTCTGTCTTAGAGAGGGTGGAATCAAGTTTTCTTCTTGGAGGATAGTATTGTGAAGCTCTGACTTACATACTTTGGGCATGTGGCCAAAAGAGAAAGGTCCTTGGAGAAGGACATCAAGCTGGGAAGGGTGGAGGGACAGCGAAGGAGAAGAACAGCCAAATGAGTTGGATTGATTTAGTAACCTGAGCAGTAACTGGGGAAATCGGGGTTCACGTGAGACCAGCTCAGGACAACGCAGGGTTCAGGGCTGCTGTTCACAGAGTCACTATAGATCACAGGTGACTTGATGGCACATAATAACAACAACACACAGGGAATGAAAAATAGGGTAAGAGTAGTGTTGCATTCATATTTAAAAAGAAAATGTCAAATTATCTATGCTAAAGTGTAATATTGTAAATGATAGGATATTATCCATATCCATAGAAGGAAGACCTGTTAATATGTCTATTACTCAAATATGTGCACCAATAGCTAGAACCAAAGAGGAGAGAATTAAAGATTTTATAAAATTTTGAAGTCTGAAATTGAACAAATGTGTAATCAAGAAGTGATAGTGATAATTAGTGATTAGAATGCAAAAGTTGGAATCAATAAAGAAGGAAGCATGATGAAATATGGACTTGGTGACAGAAATGAGGCAGAAAATATAATTATTTAATTTTGTACATTAAAGGATTTATTCATCACAAATACCTTTTTTGAAAAACACAAATGATGCCTTTACACTAGGACCTCATCAGATGAACTTCATAGGAATCAGATTGACTACATCAATGAAAGAAATAGGTGGAGCTCAATATCAGCAGTCAAAACAAAACTAGATTCTGACTATGGACAGATCATGAAAACCAAAATGTGATCTTGAGTCTATCCTACATGAATTTAAAAATCATTTTAAGATTAGGTTCTAGTCACTGAACAACAGGGGTAGAAGACCAGATGAGTTACAGAATGAGATTACGGTTACGGGATAACTAAAATGTCAGAGGAGAGAAATATCAAAATAGATCTCAGATGACACCCTGAGATTGCATGAGACTGTTAAAAAACCAAAACAAAGAGAAAAGATGCTGAAATAAAAGAGCAAAATAGAAGATTTTGAAATGCAGCTCAGGACAACAAAGCAAACTAATATTGTGGAATGTGCACAGATCTAAAATCAGAGGATTAAAATTGAAGAAGTAGCTAAGAATTTGTCACACTGAAAGAACTGAAAAAATAAATTCAAGCCTCAAATCACTTAGGGATGTTGTTGCTGTTGTTGTTGATTGCCTTTGAGACGAGCACCACTCATAGCAATCTTATGAACAGAAGGCCTGACGCCCCTCTACAACTATCAACATTCATCAAAGTTCATAGAGTTTCCCGGAGGCTTGTTATTTAGGAGGCATGACATTCTTGCGCTGTGGAAAAAATATCTGAATGACTCAGAGAACATCAAAAGATGGTAGAGGGAGGACACAGAATCAAGGTATCAAAAAGAATTTCCCTACATTGGATTATTTCAGAAGTATCATCTGATTAAGTCACTGTTAGTGAAGAAGTTCAAGCTGCACTGAAGGCATTGGGGAAAAATAAGGCCCCAGGAATCAATGGTATATTAATTGATAGGTTTCAAAAGACAAATGCAGTGCTGGTCATGTTCACCAGTTTATTCCAGGAAATGATTCACTGGAAGAGATCCATATTTGCTCCCATTCCCAAGAAAGGTGATCTGACACAATGTGGAAATTATCTAACGATACCATTA
This sequence comes from Elephantulus edwardii, assembly GCF_000299155.1. Classification (NCBI taxonomy): domain Eukaryota; kingdom Metazoa; phylum Chordata; class Mammalia; order Macroscelidea; family Macroscelididae; genus Elephantulus; species Elephantulus edwardii. Next base: position 19,733,968 of record NW_006399793.1, read on the forward strand.
ATATCACATACAAGCAAAATACTGCTTAAGATAATTTAAAAATGGTTATAGCAGTACATTACAGTACATTCTTGACACCAGTAGCCAGGAAATTTAAAGACATATTGCCATGGGAAAGTCTGTTGCTAGGGACCTCTCCAAAGTACTGAAGAGCAATGTTGTCTCTCTGGAGACTAAGGTGCATCTGATACAGGCCATGGTCTTTGCTATATCACTTGTTATGCATCAGAGAGTTGGACAGTAACTAAGGAGGATAGAAGGAAAACTGATGCCTTTGAGCTGTGGTGCTGGAGAAGAGTATTGAGGGTACCATAGACTGCTAGAAAAACAAACAGTTTCATCCTGGAAAGGGTTAAACTGGGCAGCTCCTTGGAGGCAAGGATTCTGAGGCTCCGTCTAACATACTTTGGTCATGTTGTAAGGAGGGACAAGCCCTTGGAGAGGGACATCATGCTTGGTAGGGTGGAGGGACAGCGTAGGAGGGGAACCGGCCCTGTATAAGGTGTATTTATTCAGTGACTGGGGTAATTGGGATGGGTCTATCTGAAATGGTGTGATTGGCACAGGACAGAGCAGAGTTTAGGGCTGTTGTACATAGGACCGCTATAACTCGCGACTCGACGGCACATAACAACAAACAGCATAAGAGTACATAGAGAACTGCCAGATGTTCCGCTGGATTTAGAAGAGTGCAGGGCAGAGATATCATTGTTAATGTCAGATGGATCCTGGCTGAAAGCAAAAACACCACCACAATGTCTATTTATGCTGTGTTGGTGATGCAAAAGCATTTGACTTTTGATTGCATAGATAACAACAAATTATGGCTAACTTTGAGACAAACTGGAATCCCAGAGCACTTAACTGTGCTTGTGCAAAATCTGTAATTAGACTAATAAGTAATTGTGTGAACAGAACAAGGAATGGTTTAAAATTAGGAAAGATGTCATTCAGGGTTGGATCCTTTCTTCATTACTATTTAATCTGTATGCTCAGCAAATTATCAAGAATCTCGACTCTATGAAGAAAAATGTGGCATTAGGATTGGAAGAAGACTCATCAAGAACCTGCATTGTGTGGATGAAAGTGAAGAGGACTTGAAGTACTTGTTGTAGAAGATTAAAGAATACAGCCTTCAATATGGATTACATCTCAATGTCAAGAAAACAAAAGTCCTTGCCACTGGACTGATGGGCAACTTCATAATTTATGGGGGAAAGATGGACACTTTCAATGATTTCATCTTACTTGGATCCACAATCAACATCCTTGGTACCAGGAGGCAGGAAATCAGGTGAACTTCCAAAACACTTAAGAGCAATGATGTTAGTTTGAAGACAATGCCTGATTCAGGCCATGATATTTTCAATCACTTGCTATGCGTCTGAGAGGAGGACAATAAACAAGGATGAAAGCAGAACAATTGATGACTTTGGGTTATGGTGCTGGAGAAAAGTACTAAATATCCCATGGACTTACAAAAGAACAAACAAATATGTCTTGGAGAGAGAATAGCCAGAGTGCTTTGAAAGAAAAGATGATAAAGCTTTGTCTCATAACAACAACAACATGAGTTGTACTTAACTGAATAGCACCTAACAACAGCAACAACAACAGTGTTCAAAGTGATATCTTTGCCTTTTAATGCTTTGAAGGGGGTTTTGTGTTGTATTGTTTTGTGGCAGATTTGTTAAAAGCAGTATATTCCTTGATTTCTTGACTTCTGCATCCATGAGAATTGATGGTGGATTTAAGAATTTTGGAAAACTTTAATATTCTCCACTTAATGTAATGTTGGTTATCAGTACATGACACAGATGAACGTAATTATTTAGTGGTAGTAGAGGTCTCTCATAAAATCTCACTTGAAGTACTTTTTAGTAGTATGCTGAAAGATAAAATATAATTTCATTATAATGACAATCTTACAGGATTGACTTAAAAGGACTCATTTCAAATACAATGTCAGAGAATTCTAGAATAGTATACAAAAAAGAAGGAGGTTGAACCTAGAGGGCTGAATCTCTAGAATTTGATAAATTCACCTTTAGGTGATTTACTGTCTCAGGCACATATGTTGAGGGTTATATTTATCACTGTGGTTTTCCAAGCCAAAAAGTCTGCTTGAAACATTTTTATACTCGAATGAATCTTATTTTTGGTGGCAGAGGGAGGAAAATTGGATAAACCATGTCAGAAGATAAAGCAATTTTTCTTGTGTATGTACTTCAATCATGAATCACAGATTCATGAAAAGTAAAGTTTGAAAATAATCCAGTCCATGATCTAATAATACATCCTCTTACCAAAAAAAAAAAAAAATTCCTCAAGAATGTAAAGAAAATTGTCTTGTTATATTCACCTTTTAAAATCCTTTTAGTCCTATTTCCTTTTGCTCAAACAATCCTAGTGTTAGAATTCTCTTTGGACAATAGCCCTTTGAAAATGTCAAAAGAATAGTAACGTTCTTTTAAAATGTTTGGAAAGATATCTAAATCAAGAAAAGTGAAACTGCTATAATATAACTTATATCAAATACTATTAAGAATTACGCCACCGTTGTAAAACAAGACTGACATCGGGGTTTGGGAGGAGACTGAGAATGATGGGTTAAATAATGTATACTGCACTGAAACAGATGAGGGAGAAAACTGTTTAAAAGGTATGTGTGATTAGGTATTTTTGTCATGATGGGAGTCCAGAGCGAAGGCTGCATAGTGAAGTGGACCTGGGGGGAGGAATTGTAAAATAATGAAAGAATTTTTCTTTTACTTTTCCAGGAGGGGAGTGTGCTAGGTGGGGGGAGGTTTGGGAGGGGAGAAAAGTGCAACAATGAATGAATGGGGGGGGAAGTGTTTAAAACATCTAATTAACATTCATTTGGGCCTCAGATTCTGTTGTAACTTCTCCAAAGTCATGTGGATTACCTTAAACTGTTTACCAGGAGGAGAAATGTATCTTTCATTGAACTACCATTTGTCTTTTCTCAATCATTTGTAAACTGTACCTGAATTAGAAAGTATATGTAAGAATCTCAAAGTTGTATTTTTCTCAATCATGCATGAACTATACTTTAAGCTGTCTGTTTACCAGGAGGAAAAAATACATCTTTTCTGAATTAGCATTAAAAAAATTATAATTCTCAAATAAAAGATTAAATAAGAAAGGGAAGATACATTAGATATGTTATAAATCAGTCAAATTTTACAAAGATATTAATAAAACCTTTGTCTACAACTAGACAGGATTGACCATCCACTACCAAAATATCAGGCCTTTGAAAATCTAATGAGCAATAAAGCTCATTTAGAGTAAACTAGAAGATATGGCACGTAAGGCTGAACCCTCAAATTTAGAAATACAAATGAAGAGGAACAGCTATAAGCAGACACTAAGTAGGTTAATGGCAGTAGGACTCAGAGACAGTGAGACTGGCTCAGGATAGGGCAAGTTTCAGAGCTACTGTACATAGGGTTGCTTTGAGACTCAGTGGCATATAACAGCAATATATATAACAGATCCACTTTGTATTTATCACAAATCAGTAAAAATGCTAATTTTTTTGGCCATTGTCAAAATTATAGGTTAATAATTGCATTAGATAATGGCTTAGTAGTAAGGAATTGCACTGCCAATGCAAAGGTTTATGCTTCAAATCCTCCAACTGCTCCAAGGAAAGCATATGGGAATCTCTTCCTCAGCAATTTGTTGCCTTTGAAAACCTGCTATTTGTTCAGTTATAGGTCAGTTTGGATTCGATGGTATGCAGCAACAAAAACAGTTATATCAGTATCAGAAGAAGACACATCAACAACCTTCATTAAGCAGAAGACACAACCTTGCTTGCTAAAAGTGAAGAGACCTTGAAACACTTGCTGAAGAAGATCAAGGACTGTGGACTTCAATACAGATTACATATCAACATCAAGAAAACAAAAAACCTAACCACTGGACCAATATGTAACATCATGAAAGATGAAGGAAGACTGAATTTGTCATTAATTTTATCTTGCTTGAATCTACAGTCAAAACCATTGGTACCAACAGTGAAAAAAATTAAACAATGTGTGGCATTGAGAAAATCTATTGTCAAGGAACTCTCCAAAATATTAGGGAGCAATAATGTCAGTGTAAAAAGTAAGATACCTAGTTCAAGCCAAGATCTTTTCACTTGCTATGCATCTGGAAGTTGGACAATGAGTAAAGATGACAGAAGAATTGATCACTTTGAACTATGGTGCTGGAAAAGAGTATAAATATCACACTGACTCCTAAGAGAACAAATATGCCTTGGAGGAAGTAAAACCAGGTGCTCCTTGGCGGCCAGCATAGTGAAGCTTACATACCTCTCACATATTTTGGGGCATGTTGTTAGGTGGAACCAGCCCTTGGAAAAAAGATACCTTGTTTGGAAAGGTGGAAGGTCAGTAAAAGAAATAATTCACAATGTTTCTAATCCTACATTTATTCCATATATTTTTCCCCTTCACCTATCTTAATAAGTCTTTGCTGTTACTGTTATGTACCATTAAGTCGAAAAGGACCCATAACTGACCCTCCAGTGAGTTTTCAGAGGCAATTAATCATGTGGGAGAAGATTCCTCATCTTTCTCCAGCAGAGCAATTTGTAGATTTGAAAAACATACCTTTAGAGTTGCAGCATAGCTTCTTATCAGTAGGCCACCAGAATACCTTTAATAAGTATTTATTATCTATTAATTTTTACCCTACTCATCCTTTCTTTGGTAACCACACTAGAATAATTCTTTCTGTATGTAAACAATGGTCTAGAACAATATTTCACCTTTTGTTACTGACTTATTTCATTAAAGAAAATGTCCTGTAGACCTATTCATGCTATGACATATTTCACAAATTCTTTGGTTTTTTTTTATATTAAAGAAAGAATAAGGCAGTTGCCACTCCCCGCCCCCCTCCAGCTTGATCATTCCTGAGAAACCTGATAAAATCTAAGCTGGTCATATCAAAGACCAGCCTAGACAATGGATCCTGATAAGGGTTTGAGCCTAATCAAACTTAATTAACACCCCAAATTCTGAGAAATATCGTCTTAGTCCTTCCCACGACCTCTATAAGAAGGAACCCTTCCCCTCCACCCCAAGTCTGCCCGCATGCCATATCCTGCCTGTCTGCATTCTGTGAGGCCAGGTCCCTTGTTGTCCCTCTCAGACTGCGCAATAAAGGCCTCTTCGTTTCTTGGGACCAATTTCTTTATTTCTCTCACATGCCCTCATGCTTTTTTTATACCTAACAGATATTGCATAGTATTCTATTTTGTAATTGTGCCATAGTTTCTCTATCCATTGATTTGTTGATAGGTACATAGGTTCACTGTAGGTCACAGGTGACTCAACAGTACATAACAACTACAACATAGTATACTGGGAGTTTTTTGTGGGTTGGATTATTGTTTGTTTGTTGTTGGTCTGTTTTTTGTTGTGTTTTTTATTTTTAATTTAGGCCTCTTATTTAGAGTCAACATGACCTTGGAGAAGGCCTTTGCATTTAAAAGTTGGTTGCTGTTATATTCTGGAGGAACATTCTTCTAAGTCTTATAGCACTCTTCTGCCAATATGCTGTACTGAGGTAACCTGGGGTTGTTGTATGCTGAACTTTGTGCCATTGAGGTGTTAAATGTCATATGGTTACCAGTGGTGGACAATGTTTGGTGGAGGTCCCATTTTAAGACAGGTTTAGAAGCACAAGTGGCATTCGCTACCTAAACAGCATGCCTCTGTAAACACAATAGTTATAGCAATGCTTCAGGTCTTTTGTTCATAGGATCATTATGATTAACTAAACAGCAATCAACAACAACCTGAGGCTATCAATCTTAACCAGAGATAATTGTCCATCTTTCTCTCCCTCAACCATTGATGGTTTAGAATCACAGCTTTTTAGTTAACAACTCAAAATGCTACTGTCTACAACACCAGAGCTTTTAGAGTAAGTTTATTGAACATCTACTTGTTAATACGTTGACCTACTTATTCATATTATGGAAAGATTTGAGTTTACATGTAACAAGTGTATGGGTTATATATGTGACTTCTGAACTCAGGAAAATAGAGATTGGAATCCTTGTTTTGCTATATAACAACAAATCTTGGGCAACTTCCCTAATTTCTCTGAGCTTTAATTTCTTCATCAATTAATGGATATAAAAAGCTTCTCCAACCCACAGAGGTTTTGTGAGGACTGAAAAGTATAATTCTATATAAAATATTTTACTTAATGTCTGACATACAATAAACACTCATTACTAGAGATATTTTATTTTTATTTGAAAAAAAAGGAAGCAGGAGAAGGTAATACTTGCACTTTGTGGGAGGAAGAACTGCTCTAACAACTTCTTCTTGCTGTGTAGCATTGACTCAGAAATGATCTATAGCTGACCCTCCAGTGGGTTCTCAGATAGGATAAATTGTTTTCTCCTGTGGAGCAGCTAGTTGATTTGAACGATGTATTTTGTGTTAGCAGTATAATTCCTTATCACTAAGCTACCAGAGCTCCTAAATACTTAGGAAAACATAATTTTTAAAAAGCCCAAAAGACAGGATATACTTTGCTCTTTCTTCCCCCCTTGCTTTTCACCTCTTTTAATTCTCTAGGATTGATTAAGTGTATAAATAATTCCTTACTTTTTTATATTAGTGGTCTTATCCCATATTTTCCCTTTGTGACTGACATGTCACTCAGCAAAATCTGTTCTAGATTCATTCACATTGTAGAGTATTTCCCAAATGTTTCATTATAATACTCCACTGTGTACTTCATTGCTTTAGCCGTTCATCCATTGATGATACTTTTTAACAATTTATCATGATAAATAATGTTGTCATAAACATGAGTATGAGTATGTCTATAAAGAATGTCTGGCCATCCACTTCCAAAATAACAGGCCTTTGAAACCATAAGTATAATAGACCACACTTAGTCTAGCACATGAGTCTGGATTCCAGTTTGGAGGCTGTCTGCAGCCGCATTCTATAGAGGCTTGTTTGCTGGATCTGGTGAGGATTAGGGTGGGATGTTGACTAACTAATGGGTGTGAGATGATGTCATTTGTCGTCCTATTTAAAAATGCTTTTGAGTCCTTGGGCCTGTGGTATTCGGGCCTGATTTTAATTGTTTTTGGTCAAACTTTCTTTCAAGTGGTATAGCACTGGTCTATCCACTTGCTGTATAGATGTAATTCGTGGTTGCTGTGATGCTGAACACTGATATTGATGCGCCAAATGCGATAATGGTTACCCATAGTAGACAGGGTTTGGTGGAGCTTCTTGGTTGAAACAAGCTTGGAAGCAGGAGTGGCATCAAATTCTAAAATGGCTTGGCTCTGAAAACTCGATAAACTTGGAGAAATGATGGAAGTTATACAAGTTTTAGGGTCTTTCATTCATAGGGTCATTATGAGCCATCTACAACTTGATGGCACTTAACAACAACAACAACAAGAAGAACAAAAGTCTAGCACATATGGCTCTTGAGGCACAAAGGAGGAGAAACAACCATTAGAAGATAGCAATGATTGGAACATGAAATGTGAGAAGCATAAGTGAAGGAAAATTGGGCATTGTTATAAAACAAATGTTGTTGTTGTTGTTGTTATGTCCCATTAAGTCATTTCTGACTCATAGTGGCCCTACATACAACAGCCCTGAAACCTACTCTATCCTGTGCTAATTTTATTGACACACCTACCTTCCTTACCCCAGTCACTGAATCAATCCATCTCATCAATGGTCTCCCTCTCTTTCTCCACCCCTCCACCCTTCCAAGCATGATGTCCCTTTCCAAGGACCAGTCCCTTTTGGCAACATGCCCAAAGTGTGTCAGATGAAACCTCAGAGTCTTTGCCTCCAAGAAGCAGGCTGGCTTCGCCCTCTCTAGAACTAACCTGTTTGTTCTTCTGGCAGTCCATGGTATATTCAACACTTCTCTCCAGAATGACAGCTGAAAGGCATTCTCTTTCTATCATCCCTAGTTGTTATCCAACACTCTGACCCATAGCAAGCAATTGGATCAGAACACATAAATATTGACATACCAGGTATTGGCAAATTGAGATGGGTTGGCATTGGACATTTGAAATGAGATAATTATCTTCTGTGCCAGAGAAGAAAAGATGAGAAAAAAAATGGGGTTGCTGTCATAGTAAAAAAGGACACTTTTAGATCTATTTCAAAAGACAATGTTGGGAGTGACAAGATAATATCCCTACACATGCAAGGAAGTCCAGTGAATACTTTCATTCAAGTATATGTACCAACAACTGGAACCAAAGAGAAGGAAATATATTATTTTCACCAACTTTTGTAGTCAGAAAACAATTGAACATGTAACCAAGATGCATCAATAATAATGAGTGAATGGAATGCAAAAGTTGAGATCAGAGAAGAAGGATCAGTGGTTGGAAAACATGGATTTGGTAACAGAAATGAAGCTAGAGACAGAATGGTAGAATTCTATACAATCAGTGATTTTATTCACTGCAGTTACCTCTTATAAGAAATATAAATGGAAAATATACACATGGATTTCAACTGTTGGTATGAACAGAAATGAGCTAAATTACATCTGTAGAAAGAATCATGGAGAAGCTCAGTATTAGCTGTGAAAACTAGGCCAGGTGTGAATTGTGGAACTACTCATATGCAAATTCACACTAATATTAAGGAAGATTAAATCAAATCCACAGGAATCAAAATTTGATCTTGAGTCTACTGCCCCTGAATTTAAAAACCATCTTGGGAACGAGTTTGAGGCTTTAAAATACCATGAGAAAAGACCAGATGAGTGGTGGGAGGATATCAAGAATATCATCCAGGAAGAATGCAAAAGTCAATAAAAAGACAGAGGAGGAAGAAAAGACTGAAATGGATATCAGAAGAGACTGTATATTGCACTAGGGTGTCAAGAAGTCAAAGCAAAGGGAAGAAATAGAGACATTAAGAAGATGAACAGAAGACTTCAAAGAGCAGTGCAGGAAGACAAATCAAAGTGTTATAATGAAAAGTGCAAAGAGCCTGAGTCAGAAGAAGGAATGAACTCTCTCAGCCTTTCTTAAGCTTAGGGAAATAAAGAACAAATTCAAACCTTGAGTGGTAAAACTTAAGAATGATATGGACAGAATACTGAACGATCCAGGAAGCATTAAAAGAAGATGGAAGGAGTTTACTGTGTCACTGTCCCAAACGGAATTGGCTTTCACAGAATTTCATTAAACAACGTATGATCTAAAGGCAATGGTGATGAAGGAGAAAGTCCAAGCTTCTCTGAAGGAACTGTGGAAAATAAGGCTCCAGAAACTGTTGGAATATAAGTTCACGTATTTTAACAAACAGATGCTACCATGGACATGCTCACCAAATTGTGCCAAGAAATCTGGAGGATAACTTACTAGACAACTGACTGGAAAAGATCCATATTTATTCTCATTCCAAAAAAAGATGACCAGACATAATATGGAAATTATTGAGCAATATCACTAGTATTACACACAAGTAAGTCCTGCTGAAGATTATTTAAAAATGACTAGAATAATATATTGACAGAAAACTACAAAAAATATAAGCTGAGTTTAGAAGAGGCTGTGGCACTAAAGACATAATCACCATGTCAGATGGATCTTGACAGAAAGCAGAGTATTAGAGGAATGCCTGTGTTTCATTGACTCTGCAAAGGCATTTGACTGTATGCATCACAACAAATTACTGTTAACCTTGAGAAGAATGGGAATCCCAGAACACTTTATCGTGCTTATGTGAAACCTATGCTTTGATCAGGAAGCAGTACTCAGAACAGAGCAAGGAAACAGTGAATGGTTCAAAATCAAGAAAGGAGTGTGTTAGGGGTAGATCTTTGTTCCATACATTTTAAGTCTGTATGCAGAACAGATCATTCAGGAGCATGACCTTTATGAGGAGAAATGTGACATTAGGTTTGGAGGAACACTCATCAACAACCTGAGTTATATACTTGACACAACCTCGTTTGCCAAAACTAAGAAAGACATGAAGTGTTTGATGCAGAAGGTCAAGGACATAGTCTTCAATATGGATTCAATATGACTGGAGGCTCAACATCAAGAAGACAAAGCTTCTCACCACTGGACCAATTGGCAGCACCATATAAACTGTGGTTCTTAATTTCAGCTTAAAAGTTTTCAAAATCAACACCTTTAGCACTAGCAGTCAGGAAATCAACATACAAATTGCACTGGAGATGTCTACTGTCAGGGACCTCACAGAAGTGCTAATGAACAAGGATGCCTGTCTAGAGACTAAGGTGTGCCTTATCCAGGTCATCGTCCTTGTAATTACTTGCTGTACATGAGTCAGCTGAATAATGACTAAGGATGACAGAAGTTTGTGGTTCTTTTGTGTTGTGGTGCTGAAGAAGAGTACTGAAAATACCATGGACAGTCAGGAAAACAATTAGATCTGTACTAGAGAGGGTGAAAACAAGTTCCTCCTTGGAAGTAAGGAGTTTAAACTCCATCCCACATACTTTGGACATATAGCCAGGATGTACCTGTCATTGGAGTAGGACAACATGCTTGGAAGGGTGGAGGAACAGTGCAGGAGAGGAAGATCATGATGAGATGAATTTACATGATAACTGGCACAATGGGATTAGGTGTGTCAGAGACAGTGAGATTGGCTCAAGATAGGAAAAGATTCAGAGATATTGTACATAAGGTTGCTATGAGCTACAGATGATTTGATGACCCATAACAACAACATGAATATGTCTTTTTGTGTTTCTGCTCTTATTTGGGAGATGTGGTATATAACTAATAGTGTGATTGTTAGATCAAATGATATTTCTATTTTTAATTTTCTAGTAAGTAAAAAACTGCTTTCTATAGTAGTTATACAGTTATACCTTCCCACCAGCAGTATATGAGAATTCCTATTTCTTCAGATCTTTGCCAGGAATTATTATTCAACATCTTATTGACTTATTATTTGCTAAGATGAAATGATACATTATTATTGTCTTGCTTTGTCTTTCCTTTATAGTCAATATTTTGGAATAGTTTCAAGAGACTACGATATAAGAAAGGATTGCTGAAGTGAGGTAGATGGACAGAAGACTTTAAAAGGCAGCTTAAGAAGACAAAGCAGGAAGCTGAACCGGACTGTTGAGAGCAGGCCACAGAAAGTGGGCCTGACAGCTGGAATCTGAGTAAGGTCCCTGCATGTCCCTGACTGGCAAGAGTCTGTGCATACACCCACCTGGTTTGTGTCTGCACCAGTGTCCACATTGCTTCTGTGGCCACCACGCACCTGTGCCTGCCCTCACCCATACCTCTATTCTCAGCCTTGCATCTCCTCAAGTCTAGTCAGCTAAATGTCTTTAGTCCAGAAAGCCTTGGTCTGTAAAAGTAATAAACAGAAGAGGCTGTTTTCATAGGCCCTGAACTGAAACTTCCCTTGAGTCAGAAATTCAGAAAGAAAAACAGGCAGAGTAACTGCCCCATACACTACTGGTGCAGTGATTCTGATCAAAAACCTATCATCATCTCAAGCATGAAAAATGCTATGATAGCAATATCACTTAAGTAGCAGGCTAGGTTACACTGTAAACAAGCCCAAAGCAAGATGTCACCCCAAAAAATGATACAGTATCAATGGATTTCTTAAAACCAGAAAGGCTGATGGAACGTTCTGACACAATTAAAAGAACAATAATTAAGTATTTCCAATGGGTGAAAGACAAACTTGATTATTACAGGATACTTCAAGCAAAAATAAAGAGGAGCTTAAAAAAAAAATCCAAAACAATGCAGATGAAACAAACAAGACATTAGAGGCTCTGGAAAAACAAGAAACTGTGATCCAAAATATGAGGTCCAATGTTTCAGATGCTGCCAACATGATGGAGAGACACATGGACAGAATTGAAGAGCTGGAACACATAACCAGTGAAATAGAAGATAAAATTGTCACCACTGATTTGCTAGAGCAAAAAGCAGAATCAAAAAGGAATAGACTAAAATCTAAATATAATGTGGGACCCGTTCAAGAGAAATAACATGAACATTATCCAAATCCCAGAACAGGAAGAATTAAGTAAAGGCACCAAAAAAGCTGTGGGAGAATTATTAGAAGAAAACTTCCCAGGCATAATGAAAAATGGGAAAATATATGTTCAGAAAGATGAGTGAACACCATATAGAATAGACCCCAAAAGAAAACACCAAGGCATATCATGATCAAATATGCAAGAACCAAAGATAAGGAAATAGTTATGAAAGCAGCAAGGAGAAACAAAGAGTAACCTATAAAGGAGAACAGATAAGATTAAATACTGATTTCTCAACAGAAAGAAGAGAGCAAGAAGACAGTGGAATGACATATATCGAACACTCAAAGAACACAACTGTCAACCAAGAATATCGTATCCAGCAAAATTGTCCATCAAATATGAAGGAGAGATCAAGATATTCCCAGAAAAACAGAACCTAAGGAAGGCTATAAAAATGAGACCAGCATTTCAGGAAACATTAACAGATGTCCTTCTTACTTACAGAGGTGCCACAAAACTCAGGACGGGCCAAATTAACTAGCAACAACACCAAAAAGAACTCAACAAAATGATAGCTTTAAAACCTTACATCTCAATAATCACGCTGAATGTGAATGGTTTAAATTCACCAATGAAGAGAAAAAGAGTAGCAGATTAGATAAAAAACCAAAATCCATCAATAAACCATCTTATTGACACACCTGAAAAGTGAAGATAAAGAAAGACTAAAAATAAGAGGGTGGGAAAAAATATACCAACCAAATGGCAACCAGAAAAAAATCAGGAGTAGTGATATCAGTCTCTGATAAAATAAATTTCAATGCAAAAACCATAACAAAGGACAAAGAAGGTCATCACATAATGCTTAAAAAATCAATAGAACAAAAGGACATAATAAATATCTACACAACAAATGATGAAGCTGCAAAATATACAAAACAAACATTAACAAAATAGAACACCGCTATAGTAGTTGGAAACTTCAATATACTACTCTCAAGAAAATATTGAACTACCAGAAAAAAAAATCAACAAAGATGCTGAAGAATTAAACCACACAATAAAGCAATTTGACCTCATAGACATTTATAAGCTAATGTGCAAAAAAAAATCTACAGTATACCTTCTTCTTCAATATGCATGGAAAGTTTTCCAGATTAGATCACAGTTTAGGTCACAAAGCAAGCATCAATAAATTAAAAAAACAAAACAAAACATAGAAATAATACAAAGTATTTTCTCAGACCACAATGCTACAAAAGTAGAAATTAATAACAAGAGGATAAAGGAGAGAAAACCCATACCTTTGGAACCTGAACAATCCCATGCTTGAACATGTACTAGAAGAAATAAAAAATGAAATTAAAAAGTTTCTTGAAACAAATGTCAATGAAAAAACAACTTACCAAAACCTCTGGGAAAAAAGCCTAAGCAGTAATCAGAGGTCAATTTATAGCAATAAGCAATACATCAAAAGACAGGAAAAAAATGACCATTGACACTCTAACCCAACATCTTTAACAAATAGAAAAAGAATAGCAAGAATACCCAACACCCTCTAAAAAATTAAAATTATATAAATTAGGGCAGAAATGAATGAAATACAAAACAGAAAACAATTGAGACCATCAATAAAACTAGAAGTTGGTTCTGTGAAAAGGTTAATAAAATCAATAAACCACTAGCAAAACTAACAAGGAAAAGACACAAATAATCCAAATAAAAGATTAAATGGGCAATGTTACAGTAGCACAAACTATAATAAAAAGACTAGCAAGGGAATATTAGGAAAAAACTCAAATATGAAAACCTAGAGTAAGCAGACAAATACTTAGAAGTTCACAACCTACCAAAACTGACACAAACGGAAATGGAGCACCAGAACAGACAAAAGAAGAAATGGAAAAGGTAATAAAACAACTTCCAGCCAAAACAAGTCCTGGACCAGATAGTTTTACAAGTAAATTTTATTAAATATTTAGAGGACTGCCACCAATTCTACATAAAGTATTTCAGAAATTAAAAAGGTCTAATTCTCCCAGACTCATTCTATGAAGCAAACATATTCTTGATGCCAAAGTCAGGTAAAGTCACCGCCAAAATAGAAAACTATAGGCCAATATCTCTCATGTACATAGATGCAAAAACCCTGAATAAAATTCTGGACAATAGAATCCAACAATACATTTAAAAAAGAAATAATTCACCATGATAAAGTGAGATTCATAACAGGTATGCAAGGATAGTTCAACAAAAGAAAAACAATCAGTGTAATTTTTCACATTAACAAAACAAAGAACAAGAACCACATGATCCTATCAATTGATGCAGTAAAGACCTTGGACAAAATCTAAAACGTCTTCCTGATTAAAACACTCAATAAAATAGGATTAGAGGGGAATTTCTTCAGCATAGTAAAAAATATGTACGCAAACCTGAGAGCCAACATTGTTCTCAATGGAGACAGATTAAAGGCATTCCCTTTGAGAACAGGAACTAGGCAAGGATGCCCACTATCACCTCTCCTATTCAATATTGTATTGTAAGTCTTAGCGATAGCGGTAAGACAAGAGAAGGAAATAGAAGGTATACAAATTGTCAAAGAGGAGATAAAAGTATCTCTATATGCAGATGATATGATAATATACTGTAAAAACCCTAATGACTCATCAAGAATACTACTGGACATAGTTTACCATTTCAGCAAAGTAGCAGGATACAAAATCAACGTACAAAAATCAATGGGATTTCTCTACAGTGAAAAAGAGAATACAGAACTGGGGCTAAGAAAAACAATATCTGTCACAGTAGCTAATCACAAGATAATTAAGTATAAATCTAACTAGAAGCACAAAGGATCTATTCAAAGAAAATTATAAAACATTACTATAAGAAACCAAAAAAGACCTGGAAAAATGGAAGCATATACCTTGCTCTTTGATAGGAAGACTCACTATTGAGAAAAAGACCATACTGCCAAGGGCAATCTACACATTCAATGCAATCACAATACAAGTACCAATTCCATTCTTCAAGGAGATGGAAAAGGCAATTACCAATTTCATTTGGAATAGGAAGATGGTCCAAATAGGCTAAGAACTCCTTGAAAAGAGAAACAAGGTATTATGCATCTCACTCCCTGATTTCAAATCCTACCATACTGCTGTGGTGCTCAAGAAAAGCATGGTACTGGTATAATTACAGACACGTAGATTAATGGAATAGAATTGAGAACCCAGAAATCAGCATATCTCCCTATAGACTACTGATTCTTAACAAGGAGATGAAATCAGTTAAGTGAGGAAACTACAGCCATTTTAACAAATGGTGCTGCCCAAATTGGAAAACTATAGGCAGACAACTCAAACAAGATCCACACCTTACACCATACACAAAACCAACTCAAAGTGGTTTAAGGGCCTAGGACTATAACCAAGAACTATACACTTTGTTAGAGAAAAGCTTGGGAAAAGTCTAGAAGTCCTACTCCACAACATAAACAGTCTTCCAAGCATCCTGAAAAACCTACAACCAGTAGAGAATAAAATACATGAATGGGACCTTATAAGAATAAAATTTCTATGGACTTCTCCAACAGAGTAAAAAGTGAAGTCACAGACTCGGAAAAAATTTTGGGGACTCACATGTCTGATAAGTGATTTACATCTATAATTTATAGAATATTTTAGCACCACAAGAAGATAAAGGTAAACAACCCACTTGCAAAATGAGCACAGTATATGAACAGACACTTCATCAAAAAAGACATTCAGATTGGAAACAAACACATGAAGCGTTCAAAATCACTAGCTCTAAGATAAATGCAAATCAAAACAACTAAGAGATACTATCTCATCCCAGTAAGAATTTCAAAATGCAACAGAGCAGCAAACAACAAATACAGGCAAGGTTGTGGACAAACTGAAATCCTTATTCATTGGTGGCAGTGTAAAATGGTACAACCACAATGGAAGCAGTGTGGTGCTTTCACAAAAAAGTTGGAAATAGAAATACCACTTGGCCCAGCAATTCCATTACTGGGAATATACCCTAAGGAAACCATAACTCCTACCCAAGCAGATATATGCATATCCATATTTTTGTTCACAATGGCAAAGTGTTGGTAACAACCCAAGTGCTCATCAGAAAACAAATAAATAGAGAAGCTGAGGTATATTCACAAACTAGAATGTTATGCTGCATTGAAAAACAAGGAACTCAAGAAATATTATACAAAATGGGTGACCCTGGAGGACATTATTCTGAGTGAAATATCTCAGCCACAAAAGGACAAATACTGCATAGTGCCACTGTTATAAAATGGGCCTGACATTGAGGTTGGGGTTGGAGGGAAACAAAGAGAAAAGGGGATAAATAATGTATACTGCATTGAAACAGATGAGGGAGAGAATTGTTTAAAAGGAATATATGATTAGGTATTGTTTTCATGACAAGAGTCCAGAATAAGAGCTGCAGAGTAAAGTGGAATTTGGGTAGGGGGAGGAGGGGAAATTATATAACAATGAAAGAATTTTTTTT
This sequence comes from Elephantulus edwardii, assembly GCF_000299155.1. Taxonomy (NCBI): domain Eukaryota; kingdom Metazoa; phylum Chordata; class Mammalia; order Macroscelidea; family Macroscelididae; genus Elephantulus; species Elephantulus edwardii. The sequence continues at coordinate 19,750,564 of NW_006399793.1, forward strand.
TCTTTTCAAAGAGAAAAGTGAACTAAGGGTGAGGGGCGGGCAGGGAAGAAAATGTGGAATTATGTATGAATGGAAATCCAAAGTCTCTGTAAACTTTCATTAAAATTTCTTTTTTTAAAAAAAAAAAAGAAGACAAAGGAAAGTTTTATAATTGTATGGTGACCTGATTGCAAGAAGTTGCACTGCAATTCTGAAGGCACACATTTAGAGGCTACCAATTATTCCTTAGTCGATCTCCTTCTGTTCTATCAATTGTTCTGAAAATCCGCCAGGGGGTTAGGTATAGGTCGGTTCAGACTCAAAGGTACACAACACTATAAAACGCAACAGAACACAACACAGGCAAGAAAGCAAAAAGGAAATAAAGTGGAAATAACTGAAAAATAAATTCAAGCCTCAAGCTACAATATTGAAAGATTTTCATTAATAAAAATCCCAAATGATCCAGGAAACATAAAAAATGAATGAAAGGAATACATTGAGCCATTGTACCAAAAAGAAGGGTATGATAGGAACTATTTCAGGAAGTGCAACATGAAAAGGAGCAGTGGTAATGGAGGAAGCAGTTCAAGCTGCAATGAAGCTATTGGCCAAAAATAAAGCTCCAGAATTTAATGGGATACCAACTGACACATGTCAACAAGCAGATGCAGCCTTGGATGTGCTCACCAGTTCATGTAAAGAAATTTAGAAAACAGCTATCTGGCCAATAGACTAGAAGAGATCGATATTTGTCCTTATTCTCAAAAAAGATGACCCAACAGAATATAGGAATTATGAACAATATTGTTAATAGCATAGGAAGGTAACATATTGGTGAAAAATATTCAAAAAGCTAAAATATTACATCAACAAAGAAATTCCAGCAATTCAGGCTGGATTTAAGAGAGGTCATGGCCCCAGGATATCTATTATAAATTATATCAGAAGGATTTAGGCTGAAAGCAAGGAGTGCTAGAAGAATATCTAATTGTTTTTTATTGACTATGGAAAGGTATTTGAGTTTGTGGATGATAACAAACCATGCATAACATTTAGAAGAATGGCAATCCCAAAACAGATAATTGTGCTAATATGAAAAAAAATCTATACCTTGACCAAGAAGCTGTTGTCCAAATGAAGCAAGGAACACTTACCAGTTTAAAATCAAGAAATGTATATACATCAGGGCTGTATCACTTCCCAATGCCTGTTCGATCTCTAGTCCACACAAACCACTAGAAAAGCTGAACTTTATGAAGAACATGGTATCAGGATCAGAGGAAGATCATCAATAACCTACATTATACAGATGATACTGCTTTGCTTGCTAAAAGTAGGGAGGACTTGAAGTGCTTGATGCAGAAGATCAAAGACTACAACCATTAAAATGAATTACATCTCAACATTAAGAAAACAAAAATCCTCGCCACTGGGTCAATAAACTACATTGTGGTAGAGAAAAGATAGAATTTGTCAATTATTTCATCTGACTTTGTTTCACAAACAACCTTGGAATCAGTAGGCATCAAATCAGAAGATGTGTTTCATAGGAAAAGTCTGCTGTGAAGAACCTCTTTAAAGTGCTAAAGAGCAGGGATAACAGTTTAAAGACTAATATGCACCTGATACAAGCCATGCTTTTTGCAATTACTTGCTATGCTTCTAAGAGTTGGTAACTGAATAAAGACGACAGAAGAATTGATGCCTTTCAGTTAGTGTGCTGGTGAAATACACTAAATATCCCATGGACTGCTAAGAGAACAAATAATTATATCAGGGAAAGAGTATAGCCAGGATCCTTTTTAGAGGGGAAAATGGTGAAACTTTAGGAATATATTTTGGGCTTCTTGTTAGGAGTATTTAGAAAAAGACAACTTGTTTAAGAAAATTAGAGGATCTATGAAGGAAGAGAAGATACTAAACAAAATGGCACAGTGATTGCAACAAGAAGATTTAGTGTAGCAGAGAGAATGAGAATGGCACAGGATAGAGCAGGATTCAGTTCTGTTATTCCAAGGGTCATTATGAGTCATACTTGACTCAATGGCACCTAACAACAACAATAAAAATAGCTAATGGTCTAAAACAATCACTCCTGTGTTTATTGATCCCCTGAATATCTTCATTGATGAAATAGCTCTTCATGTCCTCTGCTAATCTTGTAATTGGGTTCTTTGGTTTAATTCCTGTTGGAAGTGTTGGAGTTTTTATAAATATTAGGGATGAGTCCCTTGTCATATGTCATTCCAAAAATTTTTTCCCAATGCATGAACTATTTTTTACTATTTTTGAGATGTCTGTTGATACACATAAAATTTTAATCTTTAAAATGTTTGTGTTTTATTTTCTATGCAAAGGCATAGAAAACTATAGCTAATTGAGAAGAATAAGAATCTCAGAACACTTAATTGTACTCATAGAAAATGTATACCTAGTCGAAGCAGTAGACATCTAAACAGAGCAAGGGAACTTTGAATGATTTTAAAACACGAAGGATGTATGTCACAGCTGTATTCTTTTCGATAACTATTCAATCTGTATGCTGACGAAATCATTCATGAAGCTGGATGCAATAAGAAGAATACTGCATTAGGAACAGAAGATTCATCAACAACCTGTGTTAGGCAGATGACACAGCCTTGCTTGTGAAAGAGAGGAGGCCTTGAAACACTTACTGAAGAAGCTCACAACTACAGCTCCCAAAATGGATTACACCTCAACATTAAGAAAGCAAAGATCCTCACTAGAAGGCCAATAGACAACATCATGGTGAAAAAAGTATTACACTTTATTTTTATTTTAATTGATATTTTCATTAAAGTTTATAGAGAACATGGATTTTCATTCATTCACTGTTGCATATTTTCCTCCCTGTCCTCCCCTCCTTTCAAAGATAAAAGCTCACTTTTCTCCTTGAAAAAACAATTTTTTTCATTGTTATTCAACTCCTCCCTCCTCCAGTTCACTTCACTATTCAGTTCTTATTCTGAACTCTTGTCATACAAATAATACATAATCACGTACTCTGTTTAAGTAGTTCTCTCCCTCATCTGTTTCAATATAATGTACATTATTTATCTCTTCTTTTCTTAGTTTCCCCCAACCACGATGTCAGTTCTGTTTATAACAGTGGCATTATGCAGTATTTGTCCTTTTGTGACTGAGATGTTTCACTCAGCATAATGTCCTCTAGGGTTACCCACTTTGTATAATATTTCATGAGTTCCTCCTTTTTCAATACTGCATAATATTCCATTGTGTGAATATACCACAGCTTTTTTCTATCCATTCGTTTGTTGATGGGCACTTGGTTTATTTCCATCTCTTTGCAATTGTGAACAACACAGCAATAAACACGGGTGTGCATATATCTGCTTGGGTGGCAGTTCTGGTTTCTTTAGGATATATTCCCATTAGTGGAACTGCAAATGGTGTTTCTATTTCCAACTTTTTGAAAAAGTGCCATAACGCCTTCTAGAGTGATTGCATCATTTTACACTCCCATACACAGTGGATAAGGGCCCGAGTTTCTCTACAACTTAACCAGCATTTGTTGTTTGATTTTCTGTTAAATTTTGCTATTCTTACTGGGTGAGATGATATCTCATAGTTGTTTTGATTTGCATCTCATAGCTATAGATTTTGAACATTTCATCATGTGTTTGTTCACCATCTGAATGTCTTCTTTGGTAAAGTGTCACTCATATCCTGTGCCTATTTTGTGACTGGGTTGCTTACCTTTATATTGTTGTGGTGCTCAAGTATTCCATAAATTCTAAAGGATTACATTTTAAGTGAGTTAAGCTTACTTGGATCAACAACCAACACCATTGGTAACAACAGTCAGGAGGACAGGAGATGTATTATTACATGGGGAAAGTCTGCTTTCAGAGACCTCTCTAAACTATTGAGAAACAATGGAGTCAGTTTGAATACTAAGGTGCCCTGATTCAGACTATGGTCTTACCAATTATTTGCTATGCATCTGAGAATTATATAATCAATAAAAATGACAGAAGATGAATTCTTGACTTTGAGATATGGTATAATAGTACTGAACATGCTGTGGACTTCCTTAAGAACAAAAAGAAATGTCTTGGAAAAAGTGCAGAGGCTGTTCCTTGGGGGCAAATATGATGCCTAACTTCTCATACATTTTACATGTTACTAGGAGAGACTATTCCTTAGAGTGGGATATTATGTTTGGAAAAGTGGAAAGTCAGTGAAAGAGAGGAAGATTGCCAAAGAAATTTTTTGACACAATGACTGCAGTAATGGGATTGAGTGTTTCTGGGGTGATGAGCATGGCAGAGGGGACAGTGTTCAGGTCCGTTGTCTGTTGTTCATAGGGTTGATATGAGTTGTGTTCAGTTCAATGGCATAAAAAAAATACCAACAACCACCATTGTGCATTTTTGTTTTTATTGTTATATACTGTTGGGTCAACAACAACTCAAAGGGACCCTAGCTACAAAGGCTCCAGACCTTGCCTTTTTCTCAGGCAACTTCACTGTCTAAAACACAAGTTACCCTGTTGTCAGAGTCACTGTACCAGTTCATCTCATCCATGATATTCTGCTCCTGCATTGACCTTCCAAACTTCTAAGTATAATGTATTTCTCCAAGAACTGGCCCTTCTTTACAATATGCCCAAAATATTTACACAGAGTTTCAAAATCCTTTCATAGTCTATTTATGACATAGCTTAGAGTTCTTAAGTTTGCTCCATTATGTTTTCTTTGATGATATTTATAGTTTAAAGTTTTATACTGAGATTTTTTCAGGACATAGATTGACTACATCTGTAGAAAGAACTTTTGGAAAAGCTCACTACTAGCAGGCAAAACAAGGCCAGGTGCTGACAGTAGAAAACACAATAAATTACCCATGTGTAAGTTAAAATTTAGACCAAAGAAATTTAAAAAAAAGTCTTCCAGGATAAAAATATCGTCTTGAATACATCCAACATGGATTGAAAACTCATCTTAAGAATAGGTGAAGCATTGAATATCAATGATCAAAGATCAGATGAGTTGTGGTGGGACATGAAATATATCATACATAAAGAGAACAAAAGTTTATTCAAAGAATAGAAGAGAAAGGGGAAAAAACCCAAAATGGATATCAGAAGAGACTCATAAAATTGCACTACAGCATCTAGAAGCTAAAATAAAGGGAAAAGATGCTGAAATAAAGGCATTTAACAGAAGATTTCAAGAGGAGACAAGAAAAATATTATAGTGCAATGTACAAAGAGCTACAATTGGAGAATAAAAAGGAAAGAACTCAAGCGACATTCTTCAAGCTGAGGGAACTTAAAAACAAATTTAAGCCTCAAGTTACAATCTTGAAAGTAGCACTAGGGATATTGTAGCCAATGTTAGATGAATCTTGGCAGAAAACAGAGTATGCCAGAGGAATGTCTATCTGTTTTCACTGACTGTACAAAGGCATTTTACTCTGTGGATCAAATAAACTGAGACTAACTCTGAGAAGAATGCAAATACCAGGACACTTGATTGTGCTTATGCTAAACCTATACGTGGACCAGGAGGTAGTCATCAGAAAAGAGCACAAATCACTTCATGACTCAAAATCAGGAAAGGTGTACACCAGGCATGGGTCCTATCTCCATACATTTTTGATTGATACATTGAACAAGTCAACTGAGAGTCTGGGCACTATGAGGAAGACTGTGGCATCAGGATTGGAAGAAGAATCATTAATAACCTGTGCTATGCAGATGACAGGACCTTGCTAGCAGAAGCTGAGGAGGACCTGAGACTTTTGCTGCAGAAGATAAAGACTACTGCCTTCAATATGGATTGAAGCTCAACATCAAGAAAACAAAGGTTCTCATCACTGGGTCAATTAGCAGCATTATGATAAAATTATGTAGATATTAAGATTGCAAATCAAAAGGATTAATTGCATTGGGAAAATCTACTATCAGGGATCTCTCTAAAGTAGTGAAGAGCAAGGATATCAGTCTAGAGACTATGGTGTCTCTGGTTCAGCCATGATCTTTGTAATTACTTTACTATGCATCGGAAATCTGGACTATGACTAAGGATGATAAAATAAAAATCAATGTCTTTGTGTTGTGGTGCTGGAGGAGGGTATTGACTTTATCATGGACTGCTAGGAGAACAAATAGGAACATCCTGGAGAGAGTGAAACCAGGCTGTTCTTGGAGGATAGGATCTTGAAATCCTGTCTGACACACTTTGGGCATGTTGCAAGGAGAGACCAGTGCTTAGAGAGGTATATCTTGTTCAGAAGTGTGGAGGGACAGTACAAGAGAGGAAAACTATGGATGAGATGGATTTACTCAGTGACTGCAATAGTGGGGGTAGGCTTGTCTGAACAATGAAGTTGACTCAAGACAGAATTAGTTTCATAGCTGTTGTACAACTATTGCACACAAGTGATTCAACAACACATGATAAAAACAAGCAACATGGACAATATACTGAGAGATCCAAGAAGCAATAGAAGAAGATGGAGGGAATACATTGAGTCACTGTAACAAAAATAATTAACGAATATTGAAAATTTTTAGGAAGTACCATTATGATAGACAGTGAAGAGAATGAGATTGTTAACAGTTTTAATTTGCTTGGCTCCACAATCAATACTTTTTGTACCAGCAGCCAGTAAATCAAAAGACGAATTGCATTGGGAAATCTATTGTCCAGGAACTCTCCAGAGTATCTAAGAGCAATGATGCCAGTCTGAAGACTAAGGTGCACCTGATCCAGCCCATAATGTTTGCAATTTCTTCCTTTGTGTCAGAAGGCTGAACAATGACAAGGGATGAAAGAAAGAGAATTGATGTCTTTGAGCTTTGGTGCTTGAGAAGAGTATTAAATATACCATGGAATGCCAAAAGAACAAACAGATTTGTCCTGGAGAGGGTGAAACCAGGCTGATTTTTGGAAATAGGGATTCTGAGGTTCTGAATAATTTGGATATGTTGCAAGGAGAGACCAGTCCATAGAGATGGACATTATACTTGAGAGGGTTGAGGGACAGTGCAAGAGAGGAAGACCCTTCAGTGAGATAGATTGATTCAGTGACTAGGGTAATGAGGATAGGTTTGTCAGAAACAATAGGTTGACACAGGATAGAGGCGATTTCAGGGTTATTGTGCATAGGGTCATTATGAGTTACAAGCGACTCAAAAGACATAGAAACAACAACCATATAAACAAGTATCCTATGAGCATATTAATGAATGTTAATGAAGGAATAAGTTGAAGCTGCCCTGAAGGCATTGACAAAAAGTAAAGCCCCAGAAATAGGTGGGATACCTACTAACATGTTTCAACTAACAGTTGCAGCTCTGCATGTGCTCACTAGGAAATTTGGCCAAATGACAGGAAAGGATATATATTTGTTCCCATTGCCAAGAAAGGTGATCCGATATGGAAATTAACTAAAAATATCATTAAAATAATATAAAAGTAAAATGCTGCTAAAGATCTTTCAAAAGCATCTAGAACAGTACGTAGATAAGGAACTACAAGAAGTTCAAGCAGGATTTAGAAGAGGCTATGGCGCCAGGGATAAGACTGCTGATGTCAGATGGATCCTGGCTCAAAGTAAAGAATACCAGGAGAATCTATTTATGTGTTATTGACTAGAGAAAGGCATTTGACTGTGTGGAGCATATCAACTTATAGCTAACATTGAGAAGAATGGGAATCCCAGAATAGATAATTGTGCTCTTATAAAATCTATACCTACACCAAGAAGTAGTTACCTGAACAGAGCAAGGGAATACATGTTGTTGTTTCTGTTATGTGCCGTTGAGTCACCTATGACTTATAGTGACCCTATGTACAACAGCCCTAAACCCTGCTCTATCCTGTACCAATCTTATTGTCTCTGACACACCTACCCCCATTACCTCGGTCACTGAAAAAATTAATCTCATTGAGGATCTTGCTCTCTTGCATTGTCCCTCCATCCTCCCAAGAATGACATCCCTTTCCAAGGACTGATCCTGCCTTGCAATAAGTCCAAAATATGTCAGATGAAACTTCAGGGTTCCAGGCGGCTATACCAGGTGCCTCAAGCTGGAGGGGGTGGGGCATGCCAGTCAGCAATGTGTGGTCTAGTGCTCCAGGCAAGAGACCAGTCCAGCATATATCAAGAAATTATCATGTCAGGTACTTTATTGACTAGACTTGTGCTAGACGCAGGCAGGTGGCATGAGACCTCTATGTTCAATTTTTTTAAGGAAATGCCAAACTGTCCCAAAATGGTTGTACAATCCCACCAATAATCTATGAGCATTCCCATCTCTCCACATCCTCTCCAACATTTATTGCTTGCTGCCCTGATGAACTTTGCCAGTGCTACTGGTGTGAGATGATATCTCTTTGTGGTTTTGATTTGTATCTCTCTTATTGCCAGTAATTCTGAGCATTTCTTCATGTGTCTGTTGGCCATTTGAAGGCTTTCCTCTGTGCAAAGAATCCATATCTTTTGCCAGTCTTTCAGTTGGGTTATTGGTCTTTTTCTTCTGGAGACCCAGTAGCATTCTGTAAACTTTTATTATGA
>NW_006399793.1:19760908-19769415 GCF_000299155.1 Elephantulus edwardii
CGACTAGTGACTAGATGACAAATAACTACAACAACAATTTCTATTGCTAAGTACAATTCACCAAACCTTCACAAAAAGCTAAAAAGATAACGATTGTATGAAATGCAATGTGAATGAAGAATAGTGTGAAACACCATGTATACAAACTTTGTAAGCAAATCAATAAAAAAATTAAAAAAAAACCCAACCAGAAAAGAAGCTAAGGAGATGCCAAGCCTCACATGTATTCAAAATAATAAAATTGTCTTCAAGTGGATACCAACTCATAGGACAATGTGAACTACTCTATGGGGTTTGCAAGATTTCAATCTTTAGGAAGAAGAGTAATACATCTTTCTCCAATTAAGCAGCCAGTGAGTTTCAACTGTTGCCATTTCAGTCAGAAAGCAAACACATAATCATTGAGCTGCTAGAATTTGCTTCAAAATGATATTAATTGTTGTGATTATGTGCCATCAAGTCACCTAACTCGAAGCAATCCTATGTACAAAAGCTCTGAACCCTGCTCTATTCTGAGCCAACCTTACTGTCTCCCATTAACCCAGTCACTGAGTTAATCCATTTTATCAAGGGTCTTCCTCTCCTGTGCTGTCCCTCCACCTACAAAGCATAATATCCCTCTCCAAGGACTGATAACTCCTTGCAACATGCCCAAAGTAAAGTATGTTATAAGGATCTTCAGAATCCTTGCCTCCAAGGAGCAGCCTGGTTTTACCCTCTCTTGGATGAACCTGTTTGTTCTCCTAGCAGCCCATGGTATATTCAATACTTTTCTCCAGCACCACAGCCCAAAGGCATCAATTCACCTTCTGTCATCCATAATTATTATCTAGCTTTTCAATGCATAGAACGTAATTACAAAGACCATGGCCTGGATAAGTAATGCTTTAGTCTCTAGACTGACATCATTGTTCTTCAGTACTCTGGAGATGTCCTTGACAGCAGACATTCCTAGTGCAATTTGTCTTTTGATTTCCTGGCTGCTGGGACCAAGAGCGTTGGTTGTGGAGCCAAGAAAACTAAAGTTGCTAAAAATCTCAATTTCTTAACGATCTGTCATGAGGTTGCCAATCAGCCTAGTGATGAGAATGTTTGTTTTCTTGATGTTGAACTTCAAACTTTATTAAAGGTTCAGTCCTTGACTGTCTGCAGCAAGTGCTTCAGGTCCTCCTGCATTTCAGCAATCAAGGCTATGTCTTTAATGAGAAGCCTTTATGGGTAGATGTTATTTTTATAAAAAATTTGTGTAAATAGCCTTAACAGGATATCCACCCTCAAAAGGCTTCTCACTAAACTCTCTTGGGTAGGTATAATGAAAATTTTCTTCCTACATTACCCTAAAACCAGATTGGAATTTTTCAAATGTAACATTCCTGTATAGCTAAGAGCACCATAAAAACTGTGGTTGAAAACAAAGGAGAATATATATTCTCTCATTGTATGCTTCAATGAGATGGATAAGGCAATTTCCAATTTCATCTGAAATAGAAAAAGGTCCCAAATAAGCAAAGAACTCCTTGCTTGAAAAGAGAAACAAGGCAGTACACATCTCACTCCCTGATTTCAAACCCTACTACACTTCTGTGGTAGTCAAGACAGTGTGGTACTGGTACAATGACAGATACATAGATCAACGGAATAGAATTAAGAACGTGGAAATCAGCCCATTTACCTATGGTCAACTCATTTTTGACAAGGAGATGAAATCAGTTAAGTGGAGAAACTACAACCTTTTTAACAAATGGTGTTGCCGAAATTGGAAATCTTTAGAAAACTTAAGCAAGATCCACACCTCACACCATAGACAAAAACTAACTGAAAGTGGATCAAGGACCTTGGACTAAAATCAAAGACAATAAACATCATTAGAGAAAAGCTTGGAAGAACTCTAGAAGCACTAATACATGACATAACCGTATTGCAAGCATCCTGAAAAACCTACAACCAGGAGAGGATAAAATAGATGAATGGGACCTTCTAAGAATCAAATCCCTATGCACATCCAAAAACTTCTCCAACAGAGTAAAAAGGGAAGCCACAGACTAGGAAAAAACATTTGGTAATGATATTTCTGATAAGGAACTTATATCTAGAATTTATAAAATACTCAAGCACCACAACAAGATAAAGGAAAACAACCCAATTGAAAAATGAGCACAAGATATAGACTGACACTTCACCAAAGAAGACATTCAGATGGTGAACAAACACATGAAGAAATGTTTAAAATCTCTAGCTCTAAGAGAAATCCAAATCAAAACAACTATGAGATATAGCATAATTTAACAGAACAGCAAACAACAAATGCTGGTGAGGTTGCAGAGAAACTGGAAACCTTATTCACTGATGGTGGGAGTGTAAAATGATGCAACCAGTATGGAAGGCAGTATGGCGCTTTCTCAAAAAGTTCCAAATAGAAATACCATTTGACCCAGCAATTTCACTAATGGGAATATACCCTAAAGAAACCAAAACTTCTACCCAAGTAGATATATGCACACCATGTTTATTGTGGCTCTGTTCACAATAGCAAAGAACTAGAAACAAACCAAGTGCCCATTAACAAACAAATGGCTAGGGAAACTTTGGTATACACAATGGAATACTAGACTTCATTGAAAAACAAGGAATTCATGAACCATTATACAAAATGGGTGACCCTGGAAGACATTATGTTGCATGAAATATTTCAGTCACAAAAGGACAAATTATGCATAGTGGCACTGCTGTAAAGCAACTCTGACATTGGAGTTAGGGAGAAACTAAGAGGGGATAAATAATATATACTGCATTGAAACGGATGAGGGAGAGAATTGTTTAGGAGGAATATATGATTAGGTATTGTCATGATAAGAGTCTAGAACAAAAGCTGCATAGTGGAGGGACTGAGGAGGAATTGTCTAACAATGAAAGAAATTTTTTTTTTACTTTTCAAAGAGTAAAGCGAACTGTGGGGGGTGGCGGGTGGCAGGGAGGAAATTGCACAACCATGAATGACTGGAAATCAGAAGGTCTTTGTAAACTTTCATTAAAATTTAATTAATTAATTAGAAGATTATAAAAGTTAAAATTTAAATTTAAAATGTATAACTTTTGTAACCAAGTAAATTATCATGATTATATATTCAATTAAGCTTATTGGACTTGCCTCATTGAATCTTTCAAAACAAAAGTTCATGTCACCTTGTTTTACATTCAACTGATTTAAAACCTAACACTAGAGCTCTATCATCCCAAATAAGGTTTTTTAAGATAAAGGGTATGCATACCACAAGTCTCTAAAGAATCTGGAAGAGGCTCCTTACCAGCAAGCAACTTAAGTTAGTAAATGGAGATGTCTGTGTGCTAACATCAGTAACAAAAGATGAAACATGCACAGGATGGGATAAAACATGCCATTCAGTTTCAAAGATGTAAATTAGTTCTTTTGAAGAAGCACAGATATTTAAGGCTGTAAATTGCAGTGTCAAATTAGATAGAAATCTTCAATATAACTCAGTCACAAAATTGTGCAGAGTTCTTTTGGACTCAATACTGAGAAAGATTGTATCACTTGTGTCATGGAACAGAGAGATTTGATGTGATAGTATTTTCCATATGAATGATGGGCCTGCACCTGGAATAAAACATTCAATTTTGTGCTTGTTTTGTGCCCTCCAAAAATCTAGATAAATTGAAAGAAGTTCAGAGGAGAGGGAGAAAAACTGATCCATGGAATGAAAAATGTGATGGATGGACTGAAGACAAAAAGTGCTCTAAGATTTCTATCTAAGCAAAGACCTTGAGGGAGAATTTGTTTGAGGCAATTCTGATACCAAAATTCTAAAAACTGTATGAAATAAAGAATAAGGATATGTGGTTAAATTAAACTGTAGTATTTCAGACCTATATTAAAATGAGAAAAAATAAGAGTAAATATATTGTCAATAAAAAATGAATTACATTCTGTTCATGATGTGACCCAGACAGAGTACAATGGTTTTCATATCCCATCCCTCGGAAAGGGATAATCTCTCTCTTAAGCTCCTGATACCAGCCCTACATTTTCATATTACCAGATCTCTTAGATGTGTACATTAAATCTTGAAAAACACGGGTTACATACCAAACACCGTGTTTTACACAGAGCTGAGTTTAAATCCTCACTAGTCCCTTGATAACATAATTAAAACACTCAGTTGTTAAGGAAAAGAAGGCTAAAGTCTACCAAGAGATACCTTGAAAGCAAGGTCTCAAAATCTACTTCTGAAAAACCAACCATTGAAAATACTGTGGAGCACATTTCTCTCCTGACACACCAGATGTTTCCATAAATCAGAATTATATTAATGATAACTGATTAGGTATGTGGTCATCAAAAAGCCACTTATTCTCTTTATACTTCAAATATACTATCTATAAAATAAATGTAACAAATCACTTTTTGAACATCATCTTTAATATTATTGAAATAATGCCCAATAAAATATTTTCCAGAGTATTAGAGGACCCTGAAAATGAGACCATATAAAAGTGGTATAATAATAACCTATCTCCAAGACAGAAGAAAAAGGGAAAATGAGAGAAAAAAAATAAAGAAAGAAGATAAAAGAATTAGTAACAGATTATGTTTAAAAATCTATGATCTTTTCCATTTCTCATGCATAAATTGTAGCTTTTTTGCTCCTGGGTATACTTTTGCTTCATAATTTACTTCACTTCAGTGTTCTCTTCGAAATAGGTAAAAATGTTACTGTTCTTGTTCTTTAATACAAATATTTCTCCACATTTTTCAACCAATTTTGTTACTAGGTACCATCTAGTCAACTCTGACATAGAGACCCTATCAACAACAGATCTGAACCCTATCCTAGCCTGTGTCATCCTCACCATCTCTGAGATACTTGAACCTTTCGAGCAGTCATTGTGTCAGTCCACCTATCTAAGAGTCTTCCTCTTTCACTGATCTACTATCTTTTGAAACATTATGTCTTTTTCCAAGAACTCATCCCTACAAACATGTTCAAAGTATGAGAGATACCTCTGGTTGCACTTTCTCTAAGACAGATTTGGTAGCTCTTTTGTCAGTCTAGGGAATATTTAGTTCTCTTCTCCATCACAATTCACCATTGCAAGAACTTGGAAACAGCCCAGATGTCTAACCACAAATGAAAGAATTGAGAAATTATGACACATTCACACAATGGAATACTACTCAACACACAGGAGCAATCATTTTAAAATTATTACAAAATAAAATAAAATAAAATAAAATTATTACCAAACTTGGTAGGAACTGGAGAGCATTATTCTGAGTGAACTCACTCAGTCCCACAAGGACAAATATTGTATAAAAACACTATTGTTGAATGAGTATAAGGATCCGGGGGTGGGGTGGAGCAGAGGGATGAGGATGTGCAGGCGGAGGAGGGGATTAATCATGGAGTTGTATAAGTTAATGGGGGGGGGGTGACGAAAATTGGAAAAATCTGGTCTGGAAAACAATGTATTCAAATTTTATAAATTAACCAGTATAATTAAAAAAAGCCAAGACAAAAGCATTTATTCCTCTTCTGTTTTCTTGGATAGATTTCTAAGAATGTAAATAAAATCACTATTACATTTGGGGTGGGAATATTCTAATAAGATGTGTTGAACACTAGCTGGAGCATTGTTCAGTTTTACCGTTCTACCAAGCCTTAAAAGAACAGGTTCAGCAGTACAAAACAGGAATCACACTAAACATTAAGAAAGGTGAAATGAGAGTGTTTGATATTTTGAATTAGAGATTTTTTGCACATCATGGAGATCAAAACAAGACCAAATCTACAACAGTAGAAACACTAGAGATTACAGACATAAACCTTATGAGACTTAACAAAAACTTCCTTTTCTTTCTATTGAAGGAGAGCCAGGCCTTTGCCTTGTCTTATCCGTCAGGGTTAAGTGCCATAATTGACAGGACAAAAAGAGTTGTGTAACATTCTAAGGCCAGCTAGCAAATCTAGCAAAACTTATCCCAACCGATAAATCATATCCAGTTTCTCATCACAATTATAACTTTCTAACGTACGTTATGAATGCCATAATTGTTCATACGGTCTGTGCATACTGTTAGTCATTGTAACAGTTTAAAGTCCCAGAAATAGAGCACCAAGAGTCCAGGGAGGATATGTAGGCATTAATATTTGTAGAAGATGTAGGAGTGTGGGGGAATGTCTGACGTCACAGTGCTTTCATGCATTATGTCTTTTACAAGGACTGGTTCCTCCTAATAATAGGTTCAAAGTTTGTGAGATGAAGCTGCACCATCTTTGCCTCTAAGGAGCTCTCTGGTTGCACTTTTTCCAGGACACATTTGTTTGTTCTTTGGTAGTCCTGGGATTTTTCAGTACTCTTCTCCAATACCAAAACTCAAAGACGTTTATTCTTCTGTCATCCTTATTAATTGTCCAGCTTTCAGATACACAGCAGTTATTAAAGAGACCATTACTTGAATTAAGTGCATCTTACTCTTTAAAATGACATGATTGCTACTAGATCCTTGGCAATAGGCTTTTCCAGTGCAGTATATCTTCTGAATCATTGGCCCAATGGTGAAGTTTTGTTTTCTTGATGGATATGCAATCAATATTACACGTTGTTTTCTTGGATTTTTTTTCAGCAACAAGGTCCTATCTTGCTTTCTAAGCAAGCAAGATTGTGCTGTTGACATAACACAGATTGTTGATGAGTCTTCATCTGCTATTAATACCACATTCTTCTTCAAAAAGTCCAACTTCTTTGATTTGCTCAATGTATATATTGAATAGATATGGAGAAGGGATACATCCCTGATGGATACCTTTCTTGATTTTGAACCATTCTGTGTTCCTTTGTTGATTCTACAACAGCTTCTTGATCTAATGTAGACTTTGTCATCGAGTAAAAAAGAACTCAAAGCTGACCATACAGTGCGTTTTCTAAGATTGTAAAATGCACAGAAGGAAATTTTCCATCTTTTTTCCTCCACAGACCAGTTGGTGGATTGAGCTGTGTGTCTTCAGGTTGGCAGTGCAATTCCTTACTAAAAGTCCAGCAGAGTTTGCTCAGTAGATGAGTATAAAATGTTTGCACCATGTACAAATATGGAAAGCATTTTCTCTGTAAACAGGGAACAGACAAGGATGTCTACAGTCACCACTTCTATTCAATGTTGTATTGAAAATACTTGCCAGGGCTATATAACAAGAGAAGAAACTAAAAGGTATACATACAACTTGGGCAGAGAATGAGCACTCTCCATTGCTTGTGGAGAGTTGGAAATGAGAAGTCCCTGGGATTATAGGTCCTCTCATCTGGGGATCTTTGCTTCTGTAGCTATGGGAACAATCCAGGAGACAAAGAGTACAAGAAATTTTAGTATATAGAACTTCTAGCAGAGGAATTTTCTTGGCTCCCTACAAGAAAAGGCTGGCTTTTGAGCTTCTGCATACAAGCTTTCTAAGCAGGCTGTCCTGCTCCTGAGACCAAAACAACAACAACACTAAGATGCAGGAGAAAAAGTGAGGAAGGTGAGGCTCTGTGCCAAGAATGAGCACTCTCCATTGCTTATGGGGAGATGCGATTGAGGCGTCCCTCAGGTTATAGGTAACTCCATCTAAAGACCCTTGCCTCTGAGGCTGCAGGGACATCTCGGGGAACAAACAGGTTACCAGACTTCAGTATACAGAACTTCAAGAAGAGGGAAAAGTTTTCTTAGTTCCCTGCAAGACAGGGCTGACTTGTGAGCCTTTGCATACAAGCTGCCTGAGCTGATGGTCCTGATCTCCTGCCACTCCAGAGACAAAGGAAGACACTAAGCTGCAGGAGAAAAGGTGAGGCTCTATGCTGAGATGGAGCATTCTCCATTGCTTGTGGGGAGTCTTGGTTTCTAATCTCATGCCACTCCAGAGACGAAAGAAAACATTAAGCTCAAGGAGAAAAAGTGCATGAGAAACATCTTGACTAGAGCACCGAGTCTCACAGCACTCAGCCACTTAATACATGAAGGAGTCCTATAGAGTAGGTGTCTGGAAATTACATTAATGTGAGATTCCTACGAGACTGTAGTGCAGAACAAACAGAACCTAAAGGACTTTGTTGTTATTGTTATTATGTGCTGTCTGGTTGCCTGTGACTCACAGCAAACTTATGTGCAACAACTCAAAACCCCACTCTGTCCTGTGCAAGCCTCACTGTCTCCAACACCCACACCCCTATTACTCCAGTCACTGAATCAGTCCACTTCATAGAGGATCTTCCTCTCCTGCGCTGTCCTTACACCCTCCCAAGTACGACATCCCTCTCCAAGGACTGGTCTCTCCTTACAACATGTCCAAATGAATATGTCAGATGAAGTTTCAGAATCCTTACCTCCAAGGAACAGCCTGGTTTCACCTTCAGCAGGATGTACCTGTGTGTTTTCTTAGAAGTCGATGGTATATTCAATACTCTTCTCGAGCACCACAGCTCAAAGGCATCAATGCTCCTTCTATCATCTCTCATCA
>NW_006399793.1:19770805-19772050 GCF_000299155.1 Elephantulus edwardii
ACCAAATATACTAGACCCAAAAAGGAAATAATTAAGACATATCATAGTTAAATTCTCCAAAATAAAAGATAAGTATAAAATATTGAAAGCAATATGAGAAAAACAAAGAGTCACTTACAAAGGAAAAGCAATTATTTTAAGTTCTAGTTTTTCAGCAGAAACCATGTCAGCAGGAAGACACTAGGACTGCATATACAGAAAGCTGAACGAAAACAATTGCCAACTGAGGATCCTATACTCAGCAAAGCTCTTCATTAAATAAATACTAAGGAGAAATAACATCTTTGAAGAAAAGAAATTATTTAAGAAATTTTTGGAAACAAGACCAAATCAATAAGAAATCTTAAGGGAAGTCCTTTACACAGAAACACCAAAGGAAAGTGGATAGACCATAGTAACAAGAAACAACAACAATAAAAGAAACATGGAAAAATGAAAATGATAAAACCTCACCTGTCAATAATCAAAGTTAATGTGAATGGACTATAGGCATTAATCAAGAGAAAAATAATAGTGTGGGGGGGGAATCAAAGCCCATCAATATGTTGGCTACAAAAGACAAATCTAATAAACTAAGAGAAAGACTCAAAATCAAGGGCCAGAAAAAAATATACCAAGCAAATGGCATCCACAAAAAATGCAGAATTGTAAATACTGATCTCTGATAAAATACACTTCAGAATGGAAAAATACCCTAAAAGATAAGGAAGGACATTACATAATGATTGAACTCACAATAGATCAAGAAGACATACTGTTGATCAATACACCAAGTGAGATACCTGCTAAATACATTAAAAACCCCAAAAATACCTGTTAACAGAACTGAAGAAAGAAATATACAGTGCCACCACAGTGGTAGGAGACTTTAACACACCGCTCTGGTCAGAAGATAAGTCAACTCAAAAGAAGCTTTACAAAGTTGAGAAAGACCTAAACTACACAGTCAGCAAGTTAAACCTTGTGGGTGTATTCCAAGCACTACACCCAGGAAAAATGGAAATAATTTTCTTCTAAAGTGCACATGGTACATTCTCCAGAATTGATTACACATTTGGGCACAAATCAGCCTCAACAAATTTGAAATATGCAAAATATCTTCTCAGACCACAATGACATAAAATTATAAATTAATCACAAGAGAATAAAACTTGTAAAGCCACCAACGTAGAAGCTAAATAATACGCTGATAAAACATTATATGGGTTATAGAAGATATAGAGAATGAAATAAAAAAATTCCTCA
>NW_006399793.1:19779330-19786830 GCF_000299155.1 Elephantulus edwardii
CCTGGGGCCTTATTTTTTGCTATTTCCTTCAAAGCAGCCTGAACTTCCTTCATCACCATAGGCTCTTATATAAGGCTAAATGAAAAGCAACTTTAAGTAACCGAAAACTTACTAAACAGCACATGCTAATCTAAGATAGAAGCCCCAGCTTTGACTGGAGACACTAGAAGTGTGTGAAAGTGAATAAGGATGCTTCAGCTCTAAGTAGTAACCCCCTGGAATTGTTTACCACAATAGACTTCGATTGGTTACACTCTATATGCACAGGTGCCAAAAGTAATAGCATTTAAACTAAACTCTCAAAGCCACAAACAGGAGGTCTTAGAAGACAAGGCAACTTGTGGTGAGGCATCTCCTTTTCTCTGCAATTCTCAGGACTTCACAAAGAATGCATCCCAATGTGGTGAGTGCTTTGTTTTATTTAATACTGTTTTTTATTATGATTGATGCTAGGCATGACTGGATATTGACACTTGATTAGTTGGTAAGATTTTCATTTTCTCTAATATTTTATGTTTTTAATTGATTATGTATGAAATGATAAACAAACTTCATACCTTTCTTCTCTAATAAAAAGTATGACTTGGAATTACAATATAAAATAAAAACCCCACACAATTAGATAGCATCTCACTCCAGTAACAGTGGCAAAGTTTGAAGGACAGCAAGTAATAAATATTGGAGAGGCTGTGAAGAGGTGGGAATTCTCATACACTGGTGGTGGGACTGTAAAATGGTACTACCACTCTTGGAAGGCAGTTTGGCATTTCCTAAAAAAGTTGAACATATAAACTCCATATAACTGAGCCATTTCACTACCAGCAATATACTCAAAGGAAATTAGAACTGAGAAACAAATGGAAATTTCCACACCAATGTTCATGGTAACGTTATCTACCATAACAAGAACAAGGAAACAGTCCAAATGTCCAACCACAAATGAATGGATTGAGAAACTGTGGTACATTCACACAATGGAATACTATGCAGCACTCAGAAGTAACAGTTTTGAAGAATACAACATAATTTGAGAGAAAATGGAGAACATTATGCTGAGTGAGATAACTTGGTCTCATAAGGACAAATATTGCATAGTAAGACCTTTATTGCAAAAATAGAAGGATAAGTAGTAAAAGATATATGGAAAGCTGAGGGAGAAAAGGGTGCGAGCAGAGGGTGAAATCATAGACTGTTTGTGTCTCTGAAATAATGACAGTTATCACATGTATTGTAACTGTCATATCAAAGTATCTTCTCATCATTTATAAAACAAACTTTTACAATTAAGAAATCCCTTTACTGATAAAATGTATCCAGGACATGATTTTTTTTTTACTCCAAGAAGATTATTTTCTAAAAGTCTCCCATTTAGCTTGTATCTGAAAAGGAATTTCCTTAAAGCAATTCACATTGTTATTTATAATGTCACTGAAAAGCTTTTTAAAAAACTCTTGAAATAGGTTTCTTTAAGATTAGGAAATTTTTCGAAGTTATTTCTTCCTGAGAAGGAGTGTCCTGTATATGCAGTAGGAATTTACATTAAAATAAATTTAAAAAACTAGAAATCTTTTTGGCACTGGATATTGTAGTCCACAGAAATAATTTTACTTGTTCTTCTCATTAAAATACATTGATAAATGCAAATTCCCTGTTTTAAACCTTAATACAAGAAATGGATATATCTAACAGTGATAGAAAATGAAAATAATGCTCTAGATATCTATATGCTGAGCAAATTATCCGAGTAGCTGGACTCTAGGCGGAGGAGTGTGGCATCAGGATTTGAAGGAGACTCATCAATAACTTGCTTTATGCAGATGACAGAACCTTGCTCACTCAAAGTGAGGAGGACTTGAAGCACTTGCTGCAGAAGACCAAAGAGTGCAGCCTTCAGTATGCATTACATCTCAATGTTAGGAAAACAAAGGTTCTTACCACTGGACCAATAGGTAGCATCATGTTGGATGAAGAGAAGATTGAAACTGCCAACAGCTTCATCTTGCTAGGATCCACAATTTACACTCTTGGTACAAGCAGTCAGGAATAAGGAGATGCATTGCAGTGGAAAAATTTTCAGTTAGGGACCTGTCCAAATTATTGAGAAGTAGAGATGTCAATTTGAAGACTAAGGTGTATTTGATTCAGGCCATGGTCTTTCTAATTATTTGTTACTCATCTGAGAACTGAACATGAATATTTATAACAAGAAAAGAATTGATGCATTTGAGCTGGTGTGCTGGAGAAGAGCACTGAACATCCCGTGGATGGCCAAAAGTATAAACAGCTATTTCTTGGAGAGGGTGCAGCCAGAGTGCTCTTTGGAGGCAAGAATGATGAGGCTTTGCCTCACATATTTTGGACATATTTCTAGGAGGTGCTATTCCTTGAAGAGGGACATAATGATGGGTAGGATAGAGGGTTGGCAAAGGAGAGGAAGACCCTCAACCAAGGGGGTTGACATGGTGACTGCTGCAATGGGCTCTTGTGTGTCAGGAAGTGTGAGGATGGCATAGGGGAGGACAGGGTTCAGATCTTTTGTTCACAGGGTTGCTAAGAGTCATACTCGACTTGACAGCACCTAACAACAACAACAACAAGGATCTAATAATGAGAAAGGATAAATAAGGATAAAAGATAAGTGTGTTTTTTGAACAATAATTCAATGTTTAGTTCCTGACTTAGAGTTCTCTATCCCAAACTTGATGTTCATTTTACTTTGCAGTATGCAAATATGTGTGATAAATTCTTTTAATATTAAAAAAATAATAGATCATTTCTCAGTTTTTTTTTAATGTGAGTAATCCTTGCTTGGGTGATTTTTCCCCCCTTGCAAGATTTTATTTTTATTTCAAGAAATGTAAAAAGCATAACTGAACATCTAACGATGAAAGAATAAAAATTATTTTATCTTTAGAATTTAAAAACAGCTGATTATCTGAGTTCAGGGAAGAAATTAAAGGTAAAACACATGTTTGTTTTTTTATCTCTAGAAATCTCTGAAGCCAAAATTTACATGGAATAAAGATGGAACAAGAAGACATCTCAAAATAAAGCTCCTATTTCCACTTCCATTCACGTGTCACTAGAAACATTTGCATAGCAGCACTCCTTGGCTGGAGTAGACAGTTTTTCTATCCACTATAAGCCATTTATCATTAATTATTTATCTGACTCATTTCTACAGGTCATAGTCATGATGTGTCCAGTATAAGTACTCTTTGCAGTAGAATTGGTTTAAACTCATAATGACCTTTTGACTATGGAGTAGAACAGGGAATTTTTAGATGTAATTTTCACCATCCAATCTTCACTCATGACACACAGGTTAAACTACTCCACTACTAACCAAAAGATTGTCAATTAAAGTCCACCAACTGACTTTGTAAAAACTTTTTGCATGTCTTGGAAAATTGAAACACTCAAATACCCATCAATAAATAAACGGATTTTAAAATTGTGATACATTCACATAAAGGAATACTGGTAGCCTAGTGCTAAGAAGCTTCACTATGATCCTAAAGGCACATAATTCAAATCTACCAGCTTCTCTGTGATAGAAAGATGAGCAATCACTTCCCATGAAATTAACTGCCTTTAAAAACCCATGGGAAGGTCAGCTGTGGATTAGAGCCAACTATACCGTACACAATAACAGCAATGTGCAGTACTAAGGAACAGCAGTTTAAAAATACGTTACACAACATGGGAAAGACTGGAGATCATTATGCTGAGTGAATTAACTCAGTCTCATAAGGACAAATACTGCACAAGATTATTATTGCAAAAATAGAAGGATACAACTAGTAAAATGTATATTAAAGTCCAAAGGGGCAGGGGACAGAAAATGGAGAGGGAGAAATTCATTAATAAAACAGAGTTTTGGTGGGCAGATCGGCTAGGGAAGGAATTAGGAGAGATTCAATGGGGACCTGAAAAGATGGAATGATGAATGATAGGAACAAACCAATACTAATTAGTTTCATAAACACAATGTAAATGAAGGGAAGTAGGAAACACAATGCACCTAAGTGAAACACAGTGTATATAAATATTGTATGCAAACCAAAATAAAATATAAACATAAAATCCACCAGCTGCTCTGTAGAGGAACAAAATTGTTGTTGTTTGATGCCATCGAGTCATGGACGACTTATAGCGACCCTATGAACGAATGGCCTGAGCACTAGAAGAACAAAATAGCTATCTGTTTTCTTAACGACTACCACCTTAGGAACTCTATGGGGCAGTTCTACTCTTCTTTATGTTGTTGTTATGTTCTGTCAAGTTGCCTGACACTCATAGCAATCCTTTTTGCAACAGTCCTAAACCCTGCTCTATCCTGTGCCAATCTCACTGTTTCCAACACACCTAATCCTATTACCGCAGTCACTACATCAATCCATCTCACAGACGGTCTTTCTCTCCTGAGCTGTCCCTCCACCCTCCTAAGCATGACGTCCCTCCCCAAGGACTAGTCCCTCCTTGCAACATGTCCAAGTTATGTCAGATGAAGCTTCAGAATCCTTGCCTCCAAGGAGCAGCCTGGTTTCACCCTTTCCAGGGTGAACCTGTCTGTTCTCTTAACAGATCATGGTGTATTCAATATTCTTCTCCAGCACCACAGCTAAAGGCATCAATTCTCCTGCTTTCATTCCTAGTCATTGTCCAGCTCTCTGATGCATAGCAAGTGACTGCAAAGACCATGCTCTGTATCAGGGACACCTTAGTCTCCAGAGCTACAGCATTGCTCTTCAGTACTTTGGAGAGGTCTCTAACAGAAGACTTTCGCAATGTAATAAATCTTTTAATTCCTGGCTGCTGGTGTCCACAGTGTTGATTGTGGAGTTAAGTAAACTAAAGATTTTACAAATCTCAATCTCTTCGTCATCCATAATGATGCTGCCAATTGGCCCAGTGGTGAGAATCTTTGTTTTATACTCTGTCTTATAGAGTTTTCTAAATCAGGAACAATTGTAGGACAATAGATTTGGTAATCCTCATAGAGGTTGATTATCAGTCGTTTTCTCTGTAGTGCTAGTAGGTAAATGCATTCCAATCCTTAGCTTAACAGCCCAGCACAAATCATTTGCATGACACAGAGACCTTATTAAGCTTGTGTTATGTGCATTTAGGAATGAAATGTGAGAGGAACCGAGGTGATTGACCATTTAATGAATGCAGAAATTAAGAAGTACACGCAAAGTGAGAGACATCAGGGGTTAAAAAGGTTTTTGTTGTTATATGCTATCGAGACAATTACAACTCATAATGACTCTTAACAACAGTTCTGAATCTTGCCTATTCTAAGCAAACCTCATCATTAGAGCATCGAACACACTTGACACCATTCCTATAGAGACTGTGTAAATTATTCTTACCAAAGATCTTCTCGTGTGCTGATCATCCACTTTTCCAAGTATGATATCCTTTTCCAAGAATTTGCCCTTCCTTACATGTGCCTAGTATGTGAGATGATGTTTCATTCTCTTTTGTCTCCAAAGAACACCCTGGTTTCAGTTTTTCCACTATTGTTGTCGTGGTTGTTATGTACTGTTGAGTTTCTTGCGACTCATAGCGATCCTGTATACAACAGCCCTAAACTCTGCACTGTCCTGTGCCAATCACACTGTCTCTAACACACCCATCCCGATTACCCCAGTCACTGAATCAATCCACCTCAGAGAGAGTCTTCCCCTCCTGCGCTGTCCCTCCAACCTCCCAAGCATGATGTCCCTCTCCAAGGATCGGTTTATCCTTACAACATGTCCAAATTATGTCAGACGAAGCCCCAGAATCCTTGCCTCTAAGGAGAAGCCTGGTTTAATCCTCTCCAGGATGAATCTGTTTGTTTTCTTAGCAGTCCATGGTACACTCAATACTGTTCTCCAGCACCACATCTCAAAGGCATCAATTCTCCTTCTATCCTACCTGTTATTGTTCAACTCTCTGATGCATAACAAGTGTTAGCAAAGACCATGGCCTGTATCAGACGCACCTTAGTCTCCAGAGAGACACCATTGCTCTTCAGTACTTTGGAGAGGTTCCTAACAGCAGACTGTTCCATGGCAATACGTCTTTTAATCTCCTGGCTACTGGTGCCCAGAGTGTTGACTGTGGAGGCAAGCAAACTAAAGCTGTGAGCAATCTCAATCTCTTCACCATCCATCCTGATGCTGCCAATTGTTCCGAGTGGAGAGAAGCTTTGTCTTCTTGATATTTCACATACAAGCAAGATTCTACTGAAGATTATCCAACAATGACTGGAACAGCGCATCAGCAGAGAAATACCAGAAGTCTAGGCTGGGTTTAGAAGGGGTTGTGGTACTAGGGATATTGTAGCCAATGTTAGATGGATCTTAGTTGAAAGCAGGAGCTATCAGAGGAGCTATCTGTGTTTCATTGACTATGCAAAGGTGTTTGACTGTGTGGATCTTAACAAACTGTGGCTGACTCTGAGAAGAATGAGAATCCCAGAACACTTGATGGTGCTAATGAGAAACCTACACTTGGACCAGGAGGCAGTCATCAGAACAGAGCAAGGAAACACTGCATGGTTCAAAATTGGGAAGGGCATATGCTAGGGATGTGTCCTATCTCCGTACCTTTTCAACCTGTATGCAGAACACGTTATCTGGGAGGCTGGGCTCTATGAGGTGAAATGTGGCGTCAGGATTGGTTGAAGATCTATCAACAATCTGCATTATGCAGATTACACAATACTGCTTACTGAAACTGAGGAGGACCTGAAGCACTTGCTGCAGAGGGTCAAGGACTGCAACCTTCAATATGGATTGAGGCACAATATCAAGAAGATAAAGATTTTCCAGTGTAGACCTGTTTATTCTCAGGGCAATTAATGGGATATGTAACACTCTTCTCCACAACCACAACTCAAACACATTGCTTCTTCTGTCATTGTTAATCATTGTACAGCTTTCAGATGAATAGCAAGTAATTGAAGAGAATGGCTTGCATCAGGCACAGCTTATTCTTTACACTGAGTTTTTTGCTTTTTACCATGCGGGAGAGGTCCTTGACAGCAGATGTTTCCAGTGCAACCCATCATTGGACTTTCTGATTGCTGGCATCAAGAGTGCAACGAAGTGCGAGGGCGACGCAGCGCGAGGGCGAGGCCGCCAGCCGGGGGAACGCTGCCGCCAGACTGGGGGAACGCCACCACGAGACCGAGGAACGCAGCCGCCAGACCAGGGAATGCCGCCACCAGCTGGGGGGAACGCACGCCGCCGCCCGCCAGACCGGGGAAACGCCGCCGCCGCCCGCCAAACCGTGGACTGCCGCTGCCAGACCGGGGAACGCCGCAAGAGGGACCCGGAAGAGACCCGGGAAGAACAACAGCCAGCCACCCACTGGAACTCCAGAGGAGTGAAGACTGTGAGACCCCAGAGGAATGAAGACTACCGGACACTGTGGGACCCCCCTGCAACCCACACCTGTGTGACCCTTAACACACAGGGTGCTGCTGCATAAACCCCCAGCAGC
>NW_006399793.1:19792695-19801565 GCF_000299155.1 Elephantulus edwardii
AGAGAATAGTGCAACAATGAATGAATGGAAACCCAAAATCTCTGTAAATGTTTATGAAAATTAATAAAATATAATTATAGAAAAAAAAGTGCTAATTGTGAATCCTAGTAATAAGGAATTGTTAATCACTTCAATCCTTTATCATAATGTCTCCTCCTAGCCCAATGGTGAAGGAATTTTTTTTTCTTGGTGTTGAGATGCAATCCATATCTAAAGCTTTAATACTTGATCTTCTTCAGTAGATTTTTCAAGTCCTCTTTATTTTCAATGAGCAAGGTTATGACATCTACATAATGCAGGTTATTGATGAATCTTTTTCC
This sequence comes from Elephantulus edwardii, assembly GCF_000299155.1. Taxonomy (NCBI): domain Eukaryota; kingdom Metazoa; phylum Chordata; class Mammalia; order Macroscelidea; family Macroscelididae; genus Elephantulus; species Elephantulus edwardii. The sequence continues at coordinate 19,793,016 of NW_006399793.1, forward strand.
AAATCTGATGCCACATTCCTCTTACTAAAGTCCACCTTCTCAAATGATATGCTCAGCATATAGATTAAAAAGATATAGACAAGATATATTTCAAATACACTTCTGATGTTGAGCCATGCACCATTACCTTGCTTTGTTCAGTTTATGTCTAGGTTTTGCATAACACAGTGTTTTTGTATTACAATTTATCTCAGTGTCAGTCATAATTTGTTGTGTTCCACAAATTCAAATGCTTCTGCACTGTCAATAAAGTACAAATAAACTTTTTTCTTGTACTATATTCTTTCAGCCAAGATCCATCTAACATCAGCAATTATATCCCTAGTGCCATGGCCCCTTCTAAATCTGGCTTGTACTTCTGGCTCTTCTCTGTCTAGTTATTTTTGTATAATATTCAGCATTATTTTACGTGCATGTTAATAATATTGTTCTGTAGTTTCCACAGTCTGTTTAATCAGCTTTTTTTGAGAATGTGAATAAAGATGGTTCTCTTTTGGTTAGTTGACCATATGGTTGTCTTTCAAATCTCCTGGCAGACTAGTGAGCACATTCAGTGCTACATATTTTAGTGGAAACATGTCAGTTGGTATCCCATTGATTCCTGGGACATTATTTCTTGTTAATGCCTTTTAGAAGCAGGAGTGGCATCCACTTCCTAAACAACGTGCCTCTGGAAGCTCTTTAAAATTGATAAATGTTTATAGTTGTTGAGGAGCTTCAGACCTTTTGTTCATAGGGTCACTATGAGTTGTGCTCAACTTGAAGGCAATCAGCAACAACAGCAATGCCTTCAGAGCAGCTTGAACTTCTTCCTTTATTGTCATTATTTCTTGATCATATTGAACTTCCTGAAATGATGTGTTTACTTGTCTTTATGGTTTGCTCTTAAGAGTGTAATCACTTATCTCTCAGAGTATTGTTTTGGGGAAGTATTTTACCTTTTGCTGATATTAACAGTGTGTGTGTGTGTGTGTGTGTGTGTGTGCATGTGTCTTTGTTTATTGTCTACTCTTGTGGGTATAGTACTTGTCTGTTAGTTGTTGTATAAAAGCTGAGCTCCCAGATATCACAGACTAGGAAGAAAGACTGATCATCCACTTCTGAAATTGTAAATCTTTGATAACCTTGTAAACAAGAAAGCATACTTAGACAATTGAATATAGGCAAGGAAGCAGAGTCATCAGATGGAAGACACTAAAAATGAAGAGGAACAAGTAAAAACTTCCACTAACAACTGGAAAGCGAAACATACGAAGTATGAATGTAGGAAACGTAACAGTGTAAAACACGAGATGGAATGCATAAAGGTTGACACACTGGGTATTAGCAAACTGAGATAGATTGGCATTGGTCACTTTGAATCAAATAATCATCTTTCCTCTTTAAAACTATTGTTACTTTCTATCATTACCTTTTCAAAAAAATCACAAAAATAGCCTATTTATCAAATAAAGTGAATGTTATTCTCTAATTTAGTGAAAGCTGCTGCCTTGACTTCCTTAGGAGCATCTTGGAAGTGACAGGACAAAGTGGGATATGTGTAGGTCTGAAGGAACCTAAAACATGTGTTTTAACGCAATGGTATAAATGGTGGTTGAATAAAAGATATCTAATAATAATTTATAATTAGTGATCACAGAAATTGGTGCTTAAAGGTAGATTGAAAGGTAAATAGCAGTCTGATGATCCTAGTTAAGTAAACTAATAGTCTGTTTAAATAGGAGTTCTGATTTGTCCTGCTTGTGTTTCACAGCTAACCAAAGGGTCAATGGTTCTAATCCACCAGCTGTTCTCCCTGTAAACATTTACAGGCTCAGAAATCCAGTCAACGTTTGCTATAGTCAGACCAGACTTGACAATAGCAGGTTTATTCTTCAGATACATGGATTTTCAGGAAGTACTGACAAAAACAATAAATTGTTTGGGGCTTTATCTTCTTTGGCAGGAATTTCCTGGAATAATAAGGTCAGGGTAATGTATACAGTAAATTGGTGGTGAAGGTTGATTTCATTCTTCAGATTTAAGAGGCTGATAGTCTTGTTTTTAAGAAGGAAACTGCAAGATCTTTGATATGTTGTTAATTCATAATGTTCTTATCTTTACAAGCTTCTAGAAATGATACATTGCACTCACCACTTTTTATTGCTTCTGATAAAAAGTAGTATGTATATTTATTTCTTTGAAGTTAGTCATGAGTATTGAGAGAAATAGACTTAAAAATAAATTTTCAGAAATTACCCTTGATTCTTTTTCTAACACACTGAAATCCTCAACTCACTGTTCTTCCAAGATCATGTGGCAAAGTATTTGTAAAACCTTTCAGAGATAGTTGGTTGTGATAATTATTGATGTTTCTGAAAAGCAGAAAGATGGAGGATTAGCAGAGATGAGGTGGATTACCATAGTGGTAGCAACAAGTTCAAGTGAGCAGTTAAAAAGAGAAGATGCTACATGAGAGTGGCCGAGTCTGTTTTCTACCCACTTCATAAAGGGGACATTTCCCCATCAATAATATCCATGCTGTTGTTCTTATTGTTATGTGCTGCCAAGTTGCTTGCAACATTAGCAATCCTAAGTACAACAGCTCTGAACCCTGGCCTATCCTGAGCCAATCTTATTGTCTTGACACATCTACCCTCATTACCCCAGTGACTGACTGAATCCATCTTACACAGGGTCTTCCTTTCCTGTGCCATCATTCCACCATCCCAAGTGTGACGTCTCTGTTTAAGGACCGACGGGTTCCTTCTTGTAACATGCCCAAAGTATGTCAGACGGAGCTTCAGAATCCTTGCCTCCAAGAAGCAGCCTGGTTTCACTCTTTCCAGGATGAACCTGTTTGTTCTTCTAGTTGTCTATGATATATTCAATACTCTTTTCCAGCGCCACAATTCAAAGGCTTTCTCATTCTATCATCACTAGCAGTGTTAAGCTTTCTGATTCATAGCAAGTAATTGCAAAGACCATGGCCCAAATCTCCAGATTGCCATCGCTGCCATTCAGTACTCTGGAGAAGTCCCTGACAGCAAATTTTCCCATTGCAATTAATCTTTTGATTTCCTGGCTGCTGTTATCAGTAGTGTCAACTGTGGAGCCAAGCAAGTTGAAGTTTTTAACAATCTCAGTCTCTGCATCACCTATCATGATGCTGCCAACTGGCCCAGTGGTGAAAACCTTTGATTTCTTGATGTTGGCTTTCAATCTATATTGAAGACAGCTGTCCTTGACCTTCTGTAGAAAAAGCCTCAGGCCTTCCTAACTTTTGGTAAACAAGATTGTCTCATCTGCATAATGCAGGTTATTTATGAGTCTTCTTCCAATTCTGATGCCACATTCCTTCTAATACATCCCAGCTCCCCAGATAATCTGTTCCGCATACAGACTGAAAAGGTATGGAGATAGTATGTATCTCTGTCATGCATCTTTCCTGATTTTGAACCATGCATTGTTTCCTTGGTCTATTCTGATGACTGCCTCCTAGTTCATGTGTAGGTTTCACATAAACACATTATATAGCACAATCCAAATAACTACTTTGTCAGACATACCACTACACATGCCCTAGCACCTATTTCTATCAATTATTTGGTCTGATATTCATTGCAACTTTACTCACAGTTGTGAGGGTTGTTTTTTTGTTTGGGTTTTTTTTTAGGCAAATAGGTTTGGTTGTGAGGGAGACAAAGAATATTACACAATGCAAGTCCAGGTTTACTCCAGTAGTCCTAAGCCATATAGGTGGTGGTGTTGTTTGTTGTTATGTGCCATCATTGTTATGTGCAATAGCTCTGAACTGTGCTCTATCCTGAGCCAACATCACCCTCTTTGAAACATCTATCCCCATTTTCCCAGTCACTGTGTCAATTCATCTCATCTGTGGTCTTCCTCTTGCACTGTCCCTTCACCTTTCCAAGTATGATGTCCTTCCCAAGAACTGGACAATCTTGACCATGTGTCCAAACTGTGTGAGATGGAACTTCAAAATCCTTGCCTCCAAGGAGCAGCCTTGTTTCTATTTGTTCTCTTGGCAGTCCATGATATAGTCAATACTCTCCTCCAGCAACACAACTCAAAGACATTGATTCTTCTTCTATCAGGAGCACCACCAAACACTGTCCACCATGAATAACTGTAATGCCATTTGACACCCCAATGGCACAAGGTTTAGCATCACAGTAACCCAAGGTTAGCTTGGTACAGTATATTAATAGAAGAGTACCACTTAGAAGAATGCTCCTCCAAAATATAAAAACAACTGACTTTTAAATACCAAAGCCCTCTCTGAGGTCTTGTTGACTATAAACAAGAGGCTTAAATAAAGAAAACAACCAATGTAGTAGGTTGCTGTTGTTATGAGCCATTGAGTCACCTGTGACCTATAGCGACCCTATGTGCAGCACCTCTGAACTGTCCATAATTACCCTTTCTTTTTAGGTCCCCACCGGATCCTTTCCATTTCCTTCACCTTCTTCATCCACCCACCAAACTGTGCAACTCTGTGTTTTCACAGCTACTCATGCCTCATCCTCATGCCTCTGCTCCTACCTCTTCCCTCCTTGGGTCCCCATACCTGTATTACTAGTTATCCTTCTTTTTTTGCAATAATGATCTTATGCAGTATTTGTCCTTATGAGATTGCATTAGTTCACTTAGCATAATGCTCCTGAGGCTTTCCCAAGTTATGTAGTATTTTTTTAACTCGTTGCTCCTGTGTGCTACATAGTATTCCATAGTGTGAATAATTTCTCAATCTATTCATTTGTAGCTTGGACATTTGTGTTGTTCCTATGTTCTTGTGATGGTGAATAATGCTGCTATGAACACTGGTATACAAATCTCCATTTGTGATTCAGTTCTATTCTTAGCAGTGGATTAAGAGGGTCATACAGAGTTTCTATATGAAACTTTTTGAGGAAATCCCAAACTTCCTTCCAGAGTATGCATACCATTTTTCAATCCAAAGTGTATTAGAGTTCCCACCTCTTCACATCCTCTCCAACTTTTATTGCTTGTTGCCTTGCTAAACTTTGCTACTGCTACTGGGGAGAGATGCTATCGTTTCGTGGTTTATATTTGTCTGTCTTATTGCCATTGATTTTGAGCATTTCTTCATTTGTCTGTTGTCATTTCTAATATCTTTCTCTGTGAAAAGTCTTTACATGTCTTGCCCATTTTGTAATTAGGTTGTCAGTCTTTTTCTTCAGAATAATTTGGGTTTTTTAACATTTACTGCAAAGATCACAGATGTATGCCTATTATTAGAATATGAACATCTGGCAAATTGGTTACATCAGCACCCTTACATAACTACGTTTTACTCATTAAGAATATGTCTGATTTTCAGTATCGCTGTTTTTCTGAGAAGACTGCAATAATCTTCAATGTAAGGCATGCATGCAGTTTCTTCTGATTGAGCGGTAAAACCTTGTGTTTTCAGCAACAGTTGTCCTTCACTGTTTATGATATGTTTTAAAAATAGGAGCAATTATATAGACATTTTCTCATGGAGATAAAAAGATGGGATGCTATTTTGAGACTTTACTATCTAGTGATGAGCAATGATTAAATAGCACTTAAACCTACTGTAATATCACAGAAATCTGATTCAGTAGGGAAATGTAAAGAGAAGTTACTCTTTATTAAATTTTTATCTTAAAAATCTGAGTAATTTATTATTGCTTTCTAAATCTAATTATCATCATGCAAATCTTTTTATAGTTTCTTTCTTTTTATGTTTGTGTCTTACTCTTTAACTGAAACCTCAGTTCTCCAAATCAGAAGCTACCTATTTTCAATCTTCTTTCCACTATAGCCTTTACATGTAGGTTTTGTTATTGCTGTGCTACTTACTATCAAGGAAGTTCTAATACATAGCAGCAACATGTAAAATAGGTGGAGATACCGCACCATTCTCAAATTTGTTGCTCTTTGAATCCAGTGTTGAAGCTACTTTATGAATGGCTTAGGTATAAATGTATCTCGTTAAGAATCTTCCTCTTTTTTTCTGATTCTCTACTTGCTTTCAGAAAACAAAGACCACTTGAAGCAATAAAACAAAAGAATTCCCACAACTGTACCAATAAACAACATCTTGATATGTGGAGAAAGAATTTCAATTAAGTATTTTGTCTTACTTAAATCCACAATCAACATGTAAATGAGGATCCCTTAAAAAATGACGTTTTAAAGACTGACAGACCAATATTTTCTCCACTTAGAATGACATTTTTGTTTATCTTATATGTGCATGAAAGTTAGACTGTACATAACTGGGGTGGAGGACCTCTCCAAAGTGCTAAAGAGCATCAATGCCAAGAAGAGTTAAGGAAAAGAAATGACTTTAAATTGTAGCATTTGTGAAGAACGTGTAATATGTAATAACTTGCCAAAATAATCATCTTTGAAAAAATGCACCTATAATTCTCCTTAGAAGAAAGGATAATGAGACTTCATCTCAATTACTTCAGTAATGCATTAGGAGAGGCCACTCCCTAGGACATTTCTCTCGATAGAGAGTCAATTAAAAAAGAAGATCCTCCAAGAGATGGTTTTACACTGTGGTGGCAACAATGAGTTTAAGGACATAGATCATGAGGTTGTGTGTGATCCAGCAGAGTTGTTCTGTTGTACATAGAGTTGGAGCTGACTTAATAGTTCCCTTAAGAGCAATTAGAACAGGAAAATCTAGTTTAGGATGCATACTGTCCTGCTTCAGAAAGTAGTTCTTTCAGAAAACATTTCCAAAGTATGTAAGATATTATCCTCCCTCCTAAGAAGCATACCTCCAAGGTAAATCTGTTCATTTTTCTTGGAATCCATAGTATAATCAGTAGTGTCTGCTGATGTGGTAGTTCAAAGACATGGATACATCATTTATCTTCCTTATTCATTTCTGATTTTGACAGTTATATTTAACAACGAAAACTACCATAGTTTAGGGTATATGTACAACATACCTTAGTCCTCAAGATGACATCTTTGTTTTTTAACACTGCAAAAAGATCTCCTTTTTGCAGATTTACCCAATTTAAGAAGTTCTTTTATTTCTTAATTTCTGTTTCTGTAGTTGTGAAATTGAATTTATGTATAAGGAATATTTGACATAAGTATTTTGTCTATTAAGCATGATGTTGCTTATTAGATCAGTCGTGAGAATTTTTTTTTTCCTTTATATTGAGGCAGGAGAAAAATGGACAATCTCCTCCCATGGGATTAACTGTCTCTAAAATCCTCTGGAGGTTCCGCTATGGATCAGTCCTAACTCTACAGTACAACAATCTTTACTGAAGGCTAAAGTCCTAAAATACATTTCTTAAACTGAAATAACTGAAAAACAAATTTAAGCCTAGTGTCACAATTTTGAAAGACACTATGAACATTATATTGAATGACCCAGAAAGTATAAAAAGAAGATAGAGGGAATACACAGAGTCACTGTACCAGAAAGAAGTGATTCACACTGAAAAACTTCAGAAACCTGTGCACAGGAGCCAATAGTAATGAAAGAGGAAGTGGAAGCTGCATTGAAGGCACTAGCAAAAAAAAATAAGGCCCTAGGAATCGATGTGAAACAATTGACTTGTTTCTATTAACAGACGCAGCCTTGGATGCACTCATCAGTCTATGCCAGGAAATTTGGAGGATGATAGTCTGGCCAACAGATTGGAAGAGGTCCATTTTTGTTCCTCTTCCCAAAAAAGGGTGATCCAACTGAATGTGGAAATTATAAAAAAATATCATTGATATCACATGCAAGAAAAATACTGCTGAAGATCATTTAAATATGGCTAGGACAGTACACATGATAGGGAATTGCCAGAAATTCAAGTGGAATTTGGAAGAGGCCGTGGCACCAGGGATATCATTACTGATGTCAGATGGATCCTGGCTGAAAGTAAGGAATAACAGAAGAATGCCTTAGTGTGCTTTATTGATTATGCAGACATTTGACTGTGTGGATCGTGACAAGTTGTGGCTGACATTGAGAAGAATGAGAATCCCAGAACACTTGATTGTGCTCGTGAGAAAACTAAACCTTGATCAGGAGGCTATTGTGGAAACAGAGCAAGGGAGCAATTCATGGTTTGGAATTGAGAAGGGAGTGTATCAGGTTCTATCTCCATACATGTGCAGGCTATAAACTGAGCAAATTATCTGAGAAGCTGGATTCTATGAGGAGGAATATGGCATCAGGATTAGAGGGAGACACATCAATATCTTGTGTTATGCAGATGACACAACATTACTTGCTGAAAATGAAGAGGACTTGAAGCACTTGTTTCAGAAGATTAAGGAATGCAGCCTTCAGTATGAATTGCATCTCAATATTAAGAAACAATGATTCTTACCACTGGACCAATAGCCACTGTCATGATGGATTGAGAAGAGGTTGAAACTGTCAACAGCTTCATCTTGCTTGGATCCATGATTTCCACCCTTGCTAAGAATAGTTGGAAAGTAAGGAGACACACAACACTGGGCAAATCTGCAGTTAGGGACCTTTCCAAATTACTGAGGAGTATTGATGCCAGTTTGAGGACTAAAGTGCAT
>NW_006399793.1:19801965-19810297 GCF_000299155.1 Elephantulus edwardii
TCAACTAGCTAGCCCTTAATAGCAACAACAACAATGATTCATCTTCCAATTTTGGTGCCCCAATATATTTTACAAAAAAAATAACTTCGAAGATTACTTGCTCACTGTATTTTTTTTTGCTTGTTGTTATGTGCCATCAAGTAAACTATATAGCACAGCAACAGATCTGAACCTTTCTCTATCCTGTGTTATCTGCTCAGTCTTTTCTGTGCATAGGTTCAATGTGACAACGACTATGCAAATCTATTGCATTGAAGGTTTTTCTCTTTTTCACTGACCCTTTACTTTTCCCAGTATGATGTATTTTTCCAATGGTTTAGCCCCTCTTATAACATTACCAAAGTATGTGAGACTAAGTTTCACCCTCCTTGCCTTTAAGGAGCACCCTGATTACATTTCCTCCAAGATAATTTGTTTGTTCTTTTGGCAATTCACAATACATTCAATAATCTTTTTCAACGTCACAATTCGAAGGGATCCATTTTTCTGTCTTCTTTATTCATTGTTCAACTTTCAGATGTCTAAGTAACAACAGAAAATATCATGGCTTGCACCTTATTCAAGTTGACATTGATTCTCTTTAACACTTTCAAGACATCCTCAAAACCAGATTTTTCACAATGCAATATGTATTTTGATTTTTGAGTGCTGCTGACATAGGTGTCCATATTGGATCCAGGCAAGATGAAATTTTCACCAACTTCATTCTTTTCCCCATGTCATCTATGATGATATTGATAGCCATATAGGCTGAATGTTGTTATGTTTTGTATCAATCAGTTGAAACCAACTGATAGTTACCCCTCCAGAGGATTTTCAGGAGCAACAAATCACATGGGATGAGAATGCTCACCTTTCTCCTGCAGAGCTGCTAATGGATTAAAACAGCATGGATCAGGTGACAGCTCAGGTCTTAACCACTAGGCAACCAGACCAAAGAACACAACTCTGATGTACACTTTTCCTGACTTTAAGCCTTACCCCCTTTGTTCTGTTCAAAGTACTACCTTTTGGACTATGTGTAGGTGGCTCATAAATACAACTTCATTTTCTAGAATTCTCATTCTTCTTGAAATCATCTATGGTGTGCTATAATCTACATATAAAAAAGCCTTCATACAGTCACCAAAACACAGATAAACACCCCCAATATCTTCTGCTTTCAGCCAAGATCCATCTGACATTAATAATTATATTCCTCATTTCATATAATACGCTTAATTCAGCTTTATAACTTTGTGATATTTTAATATGTTATTATTTTTAATCTAAGAGCATTTAAGAGTCTTGAAAATATAGACATAAAATATTCAGGTTTGTATATGTTTTCTTGTCCAGTTATTTCTAAAGGTGTGATTGTCATAGAACAACATCTTTGGTGGAATTTGGGGGGAAAGAAGAGTAAAATTATGCATGTAAACAACTAGTAATAGGCATAAATTTTGTTTCCAGTAATGTCTTACCATCCTTATTTCTAAGGAGCATTCTGGCTTCATTTCATCCACCATAGATTTATTCATTCACTGGGTAACTCATGATATAGTCAATATTCTTCCTTGAAACAGTGATGTTACTTTCTAATATTACTTCCAATCTCTATTGTTTTCCTGTTGACTATTGTTATAAAATTGAACTTCTTGATTTGTCCTTGGAAGAATCTAGGCATGGTGAAATGATACAACCCAAACTCATTCTTTGAATGGATTTGAACAATGCATTATTACCATTATTTTCAAATTACTTCTTGGTTCCTGTACAGATACTACATAAACACAATTAAATATTCTGTCAGTTTATCTTTCTGTGGTTACTTATTTTTCCAATTGATCTCGGGAGTTGTGTCTCCAGTATTTGTAATACCAGCAGTGTCATCTATGATAAACAGATTTCCCAAGAATTTCTAGACTAAGACAGCCCAAGAAGCAGGACTGGCCAACCACTTCTGAAATAACAGGCACTTGTAAACGCAATGAATAACAATGGAACATTGTTTGATATAGTGTTGGAAGTTAAGGCCCTTAGATTGGAAGGTATGTAAATTATGAGTGGGAAAGAGCTGCCTCTTCAAAGTAGAGTCAATTTTAATTACACAAGTGGAGTAAAGCGTTTACTCAATGAAGAATATACATTATACTCATGTGTTATAGCTCAACATGATGAGAAACAGTTGCAAGCAAGCATTAATAATTGGAACATGAAATGTGTCAAGTGTGAATTTACAAAAATTGGAAATTGTAAAAAATAAAATGGAATACATAAAGATGGATATCCTAGGCATTAAGTTATTGAAATGAAAAGTACTGATTATTTTGAATAGGATAATGACATACTATGCTGGTAATAGCAAATTAAAATGGAGTCACATTCATTACAAAAAAGAAAATTTGAGATCTGATCTGAAGTACAATGGTATCAGTGATAGGATAAACTCTATACATATATAAAGAAGATCTGTTAATAAGATTATAATTGAAATTTATATACTAACCACTAATGCCAAAGATGAAAAATGGAGGATTTCTAGAGATTTCTACAGTTTTTCATTACTTGAATATCCAATCTAGATACATTAATAATAATTGGTGACAAAGATACAAATATTGAAAATAAAGAAGGATTTAAATTTGAAAAATGCCGCCCTTTTTAACAAAAACAAGGTTGGAGATGGAAATAGTGTAATACAAGTTTGTACACTCATATTAGAATATCAATTTTGATAGATGCTATCGAGTGGAACCTATGGACACCGATCTATACCTTGTGTTATCCTACACTCGTGTCATAATTCTTGCTATCCTTGAGCCCATTTTTAGAATCAGAGTCTCAATTTATCTTGCTGATGAAGATCTTTCTCTCTTTCTCTGACTCTTCACCTTTCCATATCTTAGCATATCTTTTTTAAGGACTAGAGCATCCTGATAACATGCCAAAGTATATGAGATGAAGTTTCATCATCCTTACTTTAAAGGAGCACCTCTTCCAAGATAGGTTGTTTGTCCTTTTGACAGTCAAAGTATATTAAATACTCTCTGCCAAGAGCATAATTCAAAGGCATTGATTCTTTTTTCATCATTACACAGTATTCAACTTGCAAATTCACAAGAAACAACTGGCAAGACTATGGCTTGAATCAAAGGCATTTAGTCTTCAAATTTGTGCAGTATGTAATAGCAGCAAAGGGAAAAGTATTCTTATACATTTATGTTAACAATGAATGAGGACAATCAAGGAAGATCCACGAAAATTTTAGCATTAAAAATCTTTTAAAACATATTTTGGTTCTTAGAGTCTATCCTAATTAACTTTTGTACACAAAGAATACCTATATAAAATATATAATTATTTGTAATAGCAAATTGAGAACCAAACAATTAATAGGACATCATTTTAAAACACTACACAGTAAAATTCAGCTGATAAATGAGGTTGCCGTGTGTATTTTTCCATGAAGTATACTTAAGATATTTTGTTAAGGACTAAATTTCAAATAAAACAATCAAATTTTTAAAATGCAGACAACATAAGCCCATGCTCGGTGGAATTCGCGATGCCTCCATGCTTGGGACCTGATGCAACACGTGGTGGGACCTGATGCGACGCTTGCCAGAGCAACGTGATGGAAATTTAGATGTACTTTGTGGGGGATCTTTATTGTTTGGCTGAATCATGTGGGACCATTTAAGCTCAATCAGAAAGGAGCAAGAAAGCTGAAGCTCATTCTTAAAAGAAAAACAAGGCTTCCGGCATTTTCTCAGTCAGCCCATCAGCTGCCTTTATCCCAGAGCTCTTCAGCAGTTGTCTAACAGAGGAGGCTGCTTTCAGAGGGCTTTTGGGTCAGAAGGCAGAGAGAATGATTGTACCATTTTACAACTCCACCAGCAATGCATAAGAGTTCCTTTCTCACCACATTCTAACATCTATTACTTGCTGCCCTGTTAAACTTTGCCACTACTACTGGAATGACATGGTACCTCATTGTAGTTTTGATTTGCATATCTCTTATTGCCAGTTATTTGGAGCATTTCTTCATGTGTCTGTTTTCCATTCAAATATCATCCTCTTTGCATGTCTTCTTCCCATCTTGTAATTGAGTTATCAGTCTTTTTTCTTGTGGAGGCCCAAGAGTATTCTGTAAACTTTTGTTATAAGACTCTTGTCTGAGATGGTATTACCAAATGTTTGTTCACAGTCTGTAGGTTTTATTTTCACCCAGTTGGGAAAAGTTTTTGATACACACATGGATTTAATCTTTAGAAGGCCTCATGCATCAATTTTATCCTCTTCAGATTGTGTATATCTGCTTGTATTTGGCAGTCTCCTTATATCTTAGACTAGTGCTTCTAAGCATGATCCCAGTTCTTCTCCTATAAATGATATGGTTTGGGGCTTTACTCTCAGGTTTCTGATCCACCTTGAGTTTATTTATGTAAATGGTTTGAGATGTAGATCCTGTTTCAGCTTTCTGCAGGTGGAAGTCCAGTTTTGGAAAGCAGTTTGTCACTTTCTCAAAAAGCTGAACATGGAAATTCCATATGACCCAGCTCTTCCACTACTTAGAATATAAGCTAAGAAAAGGAAAACTGAGGCACAGATATTTGTACATGTTCACATTCACCATCACAATAATATGCACACACTCCAAATGTCCAACCACAAACGAACAGATTGAAAAATTATACTACATTCACACTATGGAATACTATAAAGCATGCAGGAACAATGATTTTGTAAATTATTACCTAACTTAAGTGGGACTGGAGAGCACTATGCTGAGTGAAACTAACTCAGTCCCCCAAGGATAAATATTATATAAAAACATTATTGTAGAATGAATGTAAGGATCCAAGAGGGTTGAGAGAGGTTGGAAGCAGAGGGATGAGGATGTTCAGGAGGATAGGGGATTAATCATGGGGTTGTACAATTTGTTGGTTGGGGACGTGAAGGAAATGCAAAGAATTTTAAAATAAATGTATTCAAATTTTGTAAATAAACTAGGAAAAGAAGGGGAGGGGAAAAGAAGGCAGAGTGAAACCCAGGCAGGGTGGTTGCCCCACCCATTTTTGAAGCAATGACTTCAGATCAAGATTCTGCTATCGCCTCAGGGAAGAAAAATTCTACGAAAGCAACCACATGTATGAAGCAGGCTATTTTACTCCATACACAAGCCCAAAGCCAGATGTCAATGGGTTTCATGAAGCCAGGGGTGCCACAGAAAGAAGGATGGTCCAAAGTAACTAGCAACACCACCAAGGAATAATTCAACAAAATTATAGCAATGAAACCTTGCCACTCAATAATCACATTGAATGCAAATAGTTTAAATACACTATTGAAGAGAAAAAAGCAGATTGGATTAAAAGTAAAACAAAATCTATTAGTATGCTATCTACAAGAGACACACCTGAAAAATGAAGATGAAAAAAGACTAAAAGGTGGGAAAAATAAATGACGCAAATGGCAATTATAAAAAAGCAGGACTAGCAATATTAATCTCTGATAAAGATTTCAATGCAAAAATCATCAAAAAGGACAAGGAAGTTCACTATATAATGATTAAAGCACGAATAGAAGAAGAATACACAATAAAAAAATCTATGTACCAAATGAAAAACCTGCAAAATAGATGAAATAAACATTAACAAAACTAAAAAAGGAAATGTTGTTTGTTGTTAAGTGCTGTCGAGTCGCAGGCAACTCATAGCGACCCTATGAAGGAGAGTCCTTGACACTTGGGTGCCTTTCATCCTCTCTCCAGCTTCATAGGGTTTCCGGAGGCAAGCTGTTATGGAAGTGGATGCCACTCCTCCTTCCACGCTTGTTTAAAAGGAAATAGACAACACTATTATAATAGTCGGAGACTTCAATACACCACTCTCAAGAAAAGATAGATCTTCTAGAAAGAAACTCAACGAAAATGCTGAGGACCACTTTACCGAAAGGAATTGGCAGGCACAGTAGAATTTTAAGAAACAACATAAGAGCAAGAGCCTATGGTGATGAAGGCAAAAGTTTAAGCTGCTTTGAAGGAATTACAAAAAATAAGGCCGCAGAAATAGATAGTATGTCAATTGACATATTTCAGCTAACAGATGCTGCCCTACATGTGCCCACAAAGTTGTGCCAAGAAATCTGGAAAACAACCACTTGGCCAACTGACTGGAAGAAATCTATAATTGTTCACATTCCAAAGAAAGGTGACCCAACAAAGTGTGGAAATTATCAAACAAAATCATTAATATCACATGCAAGCAAGATTCTGTTGAAGTTTATCCCAAACCAACTGGAACAGTACATCAAGAGAAAACTTCCAGAAGTCCAGGCTGGATTTAGGAGGGATAATGGTACTAGGGTAATCCTCGCAATAAACCATTTCAAACTCATAGATATTTATAGGTTAATGCACCCCCCCCCCAAAAAAGAAAGCACAGTATACCTTCTTCTCCAATGTGCATGGAACATTCTCCAGAATAGATCATATTTTAGACACAAGGCAAGCATCAATAAATTTAAAAATGTACCAATAATACAAAGAATTTTCTCAGACCACAATGCTACAAAATTAGAAATTAATAACAAGGTGATAAAGAAGAAAAAACATACAGTTGGAAACTGAACAATACCATCCTTGAACATGAGTGGCTACTAGAAAGAATAAAAAAATAAAATTAAAAGTTTCTTGAAACAAATGACAACTTACCAAAACTTCTGGGAAATAGCCCACGCAGTAATCAGAGGTCAATTTATAGCAATAAGTAAACACATCAAAAGACAGCAAAAAAGTGACCATTGACTCTCTAACCCAGCATCTCCAACAAATTAAAAAAGAAAAAAACCCAACACCCTCTAAAAAACTGAAATTATAAAAATTAGGGCAGTAATAAATGAAATAGAAAACAGAAAAACAATTGAAACCATCAATAAAACCAGTGTAGTTTCTTCAAAAAGGTCAATGAAATTGACCTACCACTAGTAAAACTAATGAAGGAAAAGACATAAATAATCTGAATAATGGATAAAACAGGCAATGTCAATACAGGATAAAACAGGCAATGTCACAATGGAACCAACTAAAATCAAAAGGTTAACAATGGTATGTCATGAAAAACTATACTCAAACAAATATGAAAATGTAGAGGAAATGGACAAATACATAGAAAATCACCACCTACCTCAACTGACACAAACTGAAATTGAACACATAAACAGACCCATTACAAAAGAAGAAATTAAAAAGATAATAAGCCAACTTCTAGCCCAAAAAAGCCCTAGACTAGATGGTTATGTTGTTATTGTTAAGTGATATCGAGTTGTAGGACACTCATAGCGACCCTATGAATGAAAGTCCTCGACACTTGCGTGACTTTCATCCTTTCTCCAGGTTCATAGAGTTTCCGGAGGCAAACTATTTATGGAAGTGGATGCCACTCCTGCTTCCAAGCTTGTTTTAACTGGGGAGTGCCAACCAACACTGTCCACCATGGGTAATAATTATCACATTTGACACATCAGTTTCACAGTGTTCAGCTTCACAGAGACCACAAGTTACCTCTGTATGGCAAGTGGACGCACCAATGCTATACGACCTAGAAGTATGTTTCAACAAAAACAATGAAAGACAGGCCTTAGGGCCACGGATTAGAGTCACCCACCTTTGGCTTGGTAGCATCGCTTTCGGCCCACTAAGCCAACTCGTATCTCTCTGTGTTGTTAAGTGCTGTTGATTCATAGGTGACTCATAGTGACCCTATGAACCAAAGTCCTCAACACTTGCATGACTTTCATTTTTTCTCCAGGTTCATAGGGTTTATGGAGGCAAGCTATTTATGGAAGTGGATGCCACTCTTGCCTCCAAAGATGGTTATACAAGTGAATTTTATCAAACACTCAGAGAAGAACTGTCACCAAGTCTACAAAAACAATTTCTGAAAGTAGAAAAAGATGAAATTTTCCCAGGCTCATTCTATTAAGTAAATTTATCTGTGATACCAAAGCCTTGTAAAAACACCAAGAAACCACCAAAAGAAAAAAAACTATAGGTCAATATCTCTAATGAACATAGATGCAAAAACTGAATAAAATCCTAGCCAATAGAATCCAATGATACATCATAATAAGAATTCACCAATAACATGTGGGATCATAACAGGTTTGCAAGGATGGTTCAACATAAGGAAAACAATCAGTGTAATTTATCACATTAACAAAGGAAAGAACAAGAACCACATGATCCTATCAATTGATACACAAAAGGCCTCTGACAAAAACCCAACACCCTTTCCTGATTAAAACACTCAATAAAATAGATATAGAAAGGAATTTTCTCAACATAGTA
>NW_006399793.1:19811380-19812587 GCF_000299155.1 Elephantulus edwardii
AAAAAAACCAACAAAAAAAACCCTCAAAGTGAATCATGAACCAAGGACTATAAACTTTATTATAACACTAGGAAGAACCCTATAAACACTAATATACAACATGAATAATCTTTCAAGCATCCTGAAAAATACAACCAGGAGAGGATAAAACAGAAGAATGGAACCTTCTAAGAATCAAATTCCTATGAATATACAAAAACTTCTCCAGCAGGGTAAAAAGGAAAGCCACAGACTGGGAAAAAATATTTAGTAATGACATGTCAGATAAGGGAGTTATATCTAGAATTTATAGAATACTCAAGTGCCACAACAAGTGAAACAACCCAATTGCAAAATGGTCACATGCTATGAACAGATACTTCACCAAAGAAGTCATTCAGATGACAAACAATTACATGAAGAACTGTTCAAAATCTCTAGCTCTATGAGAGATGCAAATAAAACCAACTATATCATCTCACCCCAGTAAGAATAGCAAAATTCAACAGAGCAGCAAACAACAAATGCTTGCGAGGTTGTAGAGAAACAGGAACTCTATTCACTGTTGGTGGGAATGTAAAATGCTGCAACCACTCTGAAAGACAGTATGGCACTTTCTCAAAAATGTGGAAATTGAAATACCATTTGACCCAGCAATTACACTACTGGGAATATATCCTAAAGAAACCAGAACTACAACTCAAGCAAATACATGTATACCCGTGTTTATTGCTGGGTTTGTTTTTTTTTTCCACAATAACAAAGAGTTGGAAACAACCCAAGTGCCCATCAAAAAAAGAATGGATAAAGAAGCTGTGAGATATTCACACAATCGAATATTATGTAGCACTGAAAAACAAAGACCTCATGAAATATTACACAAAATGGGTTACATTATGCTGAATAAAATATCTCAGTCACAAAAGAACAAATACTGCATAATGCCACTATTATAAAACAGGACTGACATGGGGTTGGAGGGAAACTAAGAAAAGAGATAATAAATAATGTGCAGTTCACTGAAACAGATGAAAGGAATATATGATTAGGTATTATTGGTGTGACAAGAGTAAAGAATAAGAATTGCACACTAAAATGAACTGGGGGGGGATTGTATTGTATAACAATGGAAATTTTTTTCCAAATAAAAAAATGGACTCAAGTTGCGGGGGAATGGAAGAAAATGTGCAACAATCAATGAATGGAAATCCAAGTTCTCTATAAACTT
>NW_006399793.1:19813382-19837365 GCF_000299155.1 Elephantulus edwardii
AGTGCAATTCATCTTCTAATCTCCTGACTGCAGGTGCCAACAGTGTTGATTGTGGAATCAAGCAAACAAAGTTAACAATCTCTTCCCCTTCTCTTTTGGTGTTGCCAATTTTCTCAAATGTGACAATCTTTGTCTTCTTGATGTTGTGTTTTAATTCATGTTAAATGCTACAGCCTTTGACTTTCTGCAGCAAATGCTTCAAGTCCTCCTCATTTTTTTTCAAACAAGGCTGTGTAATCGCATAACACAAGTTTATGATTAGTCTTCCTCCAATCCTGATGCTATACTCTTCCTCATAAAGCCCAGCCTCCCAAATGATCTGTTTAGATTGAAAAGATATGGAGATAGATTCATCCCTGATGCATTCCTTTCCCAATATTGAACCCTGCATTGTTTCCTTGCTCTGTGTATATATCCATATATATCTTACAATGAGAAACAGAAAAGTCTGAAAAAATGAGAACTCGGTGATAGTAATTGTAAACAAAAGGGGAAGGTTGATGTACTCTGGGACTTTCCTTTCTAGATTGTTTTTGTTGTTGTGTGTTGTCAATCAGAACCAATTCATAGCTGACCCTCTAGTGGGTTTTCAAAAGCAGTAAATCTCACAAGAGGAGACTGTCCATCTTTCTTCCATGGAGGAGCTGGTGGATTTGAACTACATGTGTTTAGGGTTTTAGCACAACTTCTTACTACTTCTACCACCAGACTTACCTCTTCTAGATTATAGTCATTGAACAAAGTAGGACTATGTTTGAATTTCATTTACACTTTGCTCTCTGTAATTTTAATAAAACAAAAATAATATATTTATAATACACTGATTTAAATAAAACAATAGAATCAAAATTACATAATTTGGGAAATAGCCAGATTTTCATATTTGAGGATGAATGAAAATGCAGGTGAACAACCATAATTTAATGGTGATGTTTAAATACATTTTAAAAGTTCGAAGTAGCTTGTTTAAAATTATTCAAATTTTCACTCAAGGGAAAATTTTGAATTGATTCAAGAACATATGTGAGTGTTCACTAAAGAAAATCAGTATGTATGGGAGGACCTTTGTGTTTAAAACGCTCCCACCTGCTTGTTTCATCTGTGTTCCCAACCCCCTCTCCTAATATCCTAAAACTTTCCCCTGTAAAGCCAGGAAATGAGATGTGTAATGATTAAATATGAAACAAAGTTTAGAACTTTAAGGGAGAGCAGGGTGTACATACAGCCTGAGAATTTTCAGCACTGGTTTGTTTTTTATATTAGTTTGCATACAAAAGCCATATATATATAGTGTTTCATTTATATGCTTGTGTTTCTTGCATTCATCTATTCATATTGTTCTTCATATTATCATTTCCATACATGGTGTTCTATAAAATTAATCACCATTGATGCAGCACTGATTTTGGCTGAAATGCTTGTTTGAGCTGAATCTGGTCTCCATTCTGTCTGATACAAAGAAGGTCTGTGGAAGTGCTCAGTTGAAACAAACAGGAATGTGGTGTGTCTCTGTGATTTCCTGTCCCTACCCCCCTGTTTCTTCACAAGATAGCTCCTTTGGTGAAAAGACATCTGTTCTTCCTTCTTTCTCTTCAAGACAAATGTCATGATTTAGAATACACAAATGTAATTTCAACTTTGACTGCCTGCTGGTTTATTTCATGCACCTGCTTTTGGAGGAAGGACAGACAGGATTTTAAGAGGCTATTTTGAGACCAGAGCTGACATTTGACCCTTTAGATCCCACAGGAACTTGGAAAACAAAAGCGTTTATTCATAATGAGTGATCTAAATGAGGAATACATTTGCAATTATATTTACATATCAGCTTATAGATTTATTTATTTCCTTATAATTATTATAATTTTATTTAAGTTTCAAATGCAAAATGTAAAACTGTCGTTTTCATAGATTTATATTCTTGTAGGAAGCACAGGTCACCTAGCGGTAAGAAGCTGAGCTAACATGATTCAAATCCACCAGTTGCTCTGAGGGGGAAAGATGGGCGATTTCCTCCTGTGTGATTAAACTGCCTCTGAAAATCTACCAGAGGATCACCTGTGAGTTCCTTCTGATGGGATGGTGTTCAACAGCAATAATTTTCCTTTATAAATTAAACTTTGTTTTTGCTTTTAAATTGTATTCCCCTTCTGAATTTAGTAATAAACAGCCTGTATAATTTTCTACATATATAATTGCCCAGCATCTGTTAACTGCTGCTCATAGAATATTCACTATTTCACTTGTTTACATATGGTTTGTTGGTGGTGTGTGCTTTTGAGGTGAAACCAACCCATAGCTGACTTTCTAGCAGGTTTCCAGAGGCAGTAAATTGCACAGGAAAAGAATGCCCATCTTTCTCTCGCAGAGCGGTTAAGATGATTTGTACTGTGCACCTTTGAGGTGACAGCACAATTCCTTATTGCTGAGCCACCAGACCTCACTTATTTTCGTATGTTATTGTGTGCCATCAAGTCAGAGTCAACTCATAGTTGACTATACAGTGAATTTTCAGAAGCAGTAATGCTATGGAAAGACATTGCCCACCCTTCTCCACTCCAGCAGAGCAGCTGTTAGATTCAGCTTTGCTGAAAATCTGATAGCTAATAAACTGAAAACTGATCAAACACTTCTTGGTATTTTTCTATAAAGAATGAAGTTCCCGTTAATAACGAAGTGATATATGGTTTTAGAGAGACTTGATGGTCTAGTCAGAGGGAAGTTGTACTGCAAACCTCAAGACAAATGGTTCAAATCTAGTCACAACTCTAATGGAGAAAGATGGGCAAACCTCCTCCAGTGCAATGTATAGCCTCTGAAGATCTGTTGAAGGGTCCACAATGATTTTTTTAAAAATATAAAACAAAAAAGTAAAGTCAGTACATGTTGTTGTTGTTAAGTGCTGTCGAGTTGCTTGTCACTCATAGCTACCCTATGTACAACAGCCCTAAACTCTGCTCCATCCTGTGCCAATCGCACTGTCTCTGACACACCCATCCTGATTACCCCAGTCACTGAATCAATCCACCTCATAGAGGGCCTTCCCATCTACGCTGTCCCTCCACCCTACCAAGCATGATGTCCCTCTCCAAGGACAGGTCCCTCCTTACAACATGTCCAAAATATGTCAGACGAAGCCTCATAATCCTTGCCTCCAAGCAGCAGCCCAGTTTAACCCTTTCCAGGATGAATCTGTTTGTTTTCTTAGCAGTCCATGGTACCCTCAATATTCTTCTCCAGCACCACAGCTCAAAGGCATCAATTCTCCTTCTATCCTCTTTAGTCATTGTCCAACTGTCTAATGCATAACAAGTGATAGCAAAGACCATGGCCTGTATCAGATGCACCTTAGTCTCCAGAGAGAGACACCATTGCTCTTCAGTACTTTGGTGAGGTCCCTAACAGCAGAGTTTCCCATGGCAATACGTCTTTTAATTTCCTGGCTACTGTTGCCAAAAGTGTTGACTGTGGAGCCGAGCAAACTAAAGCTGTCAATAATCTCAATCTCTTCACCATCCATCCTGATGTTGCCAATTGGTCCAGTGGTGAGAATCTTTGTCTTCTTAACATTGAGCCTCAATCCATATTGGAGGCTACAATTGTGGTTGGACATTCCATGTTCTTGTGATGGTGAATACAAATCTCTGTTTGTGTCTCAGTTTTAATATTCTTGGGGTATATTCCTAGTAGCAGAATAGATGGGTCATATCTATGTCTATGTTCAGTTTTGGGGTTTTTCTTTTAGGAAACTTCAAACTGATTTTTAGAGTAGTTGTGCTTTTTTTAAAATCCCAGCAACAGTGTATGAGAGCTCTCACCTCTTCACTTCTTCTCTAATATGTATTGCTTGTTGCCCTGCTAAATTTTGCCACTGCTGTTGGGGTAAGATAGTATCTCTTTGGGGTTTTAATTTGCATCTATATTCTTGCCAGTGATTTTTTTCATGCATTTCTTCATGTGTCTATTGAACATCTGAATGCCTTTTATGCATCACTCAAAAGTAACAATGTAGAAAAATACTAATTAACTTAGGAGAGACCGAAAAGCATTATGCTGAGTGAACTAACTCAGTCTCATAAGGACAAATACTGCATAAGACCATTACTGTCAAAATAGAAGGATAACTAGTAAAACTTGTATGGGGATGTAAGGGGGAAGGGTGGGAGCAAAGGGGTGAGGATGGGTAGGGATGAAATCATACAGTTGCACAATTTGGTGGGTGGAGAGAGACGGTAAAAAAATATGAAAGACCCAGTGAGGCCTTGAAACGACAGGATAATGGTGGGCATAATCCAGGGGTGATTAATTTAATAAATTATATTGAATATGAATGACTGCATGAAACACAATGTGAACGATAAGTTGTATGAAACACCATGTATACAAACCTTGGAAGCAAACCAATATAAAATAAAAAAAGATTAAAATATTTAATTTTTGCTTCTTTTATGTTTTAATGATAAAAGATACCCTAAAATAAGGAAATATATCTCCACTACAATTAGCTCTGTCTTCACAGTGGTTCAAGAACTTGCCTGCCAACTGTAGCATTATAGGCTTGAACCCACTTTTCTGTGCGTGAAAGCGACAGTTTGCAAACCCTTTACAGACTCACTGAAGTAAACCAGGTGACCAATGATTTGTGGTATTTTGTGTGTGTGTGTGTTTGCTTCTCTTTTTGAATTAGCTACCCAGAGTAGCAAATTCTTTTAGGGCTCTTAAGTTGTAGAAGCAAAAGTTTGGAAAAAAAGATATATGATAGAAAGCCTCCAGGCTATAAATAATAAGAGTAATGTGTTAGCGTTACAGTGACACCATGTGTTGCCTAGAATTGATGAACAGCAGATGTACTCAGACCTGTAAAAACATCTGCAACCATCACTTGAAGGTGAGAAAGTAATCTGATTAATTTCCTTTTTTTTGGTTTATTTTTTGCTTTCCTGGTAATTCCCCCCTCCCCCATCAAGCACCCCTTCTCCCCACCCCCCACTCATCTTTTATATAGTGTAGCACAGTAAGAAGCTTTACCACTGATGTAAAGTATCATTACAGAGAGAAAAGAGATTTTTTTTGGAATTGGGTATTTTGGTTTTTTTGTTTCCTTTTTGGGAGGTTTTTAGTTAAGAGTTCCCTACTACCTTTTGTTGTTGTTGTTGTTATACTAGTTTATTAACAAAATTTGAATGCATTGTTTTCCAGAACAGATTCTTCCAATTTTCCACACCCCTTCCCACCCATCAAATTGTACAATTCCATAATTATTACCTCCCTCCACCTCCATATCCTCATCCCTCTGCTCCCCTCCCACAGATCCTTGTACTCATTCTACAATAATGGTTTTATACAATATTTATCCTTATGGAACTAAGTTCACTCAGCATAATACTCTCCAGTCCCTCTCAAGTTAGGTAATAATTTATAAAATCATTGCTCCTGTGTGCTGTGTAATATTCCATGGTGTGAATGTTCCATAATTTCTCAATCCATTCATTTGTGGTTGGACATTTGGGCTGTTTTGATCTTCTTGCAATGGTGAATAATGCTACTATGAACATTGGTGTACAAGTCTCCCTTTGTGCCTCACCCCCCACTCTAATTTTCTCAGGGTATATTCCAAGTAGTGAAATAGCTGGTCATATGGAATTTCTAGATTTAGCTTTTTCAGGAAGCTGTGGTTGTACCATTTTACAATCCCACCAACAATGTATAAGTGTTTCTTTCTCACCACATCGTCTCCAACATTTATTACTTGTTGCCCTGTTACACTTTACCACTGTTACTGGAGTGAGATGGTACCTCATTGTGGTTTTGATTTGCATCTCTCTTACTGGCAGGGATTTTGAGCATTTCTTCATGTGTCTGTTTGCAATTCGAATATCTTCCTCTGTGAAAATCCTTCCCATGTCTTTTGTCCATTTTGTAATTGGGTTATCAGTCTTTTCCTCTGCTACCATTTTAGTTCTTAAACCTACTTCTATTATGTGGGTATTTTTATGCATGTTTGCTAAGACGGTAAGTTTCCATGACATCAGAGCAAAAAAAGTAATCTGTAGAATATTTTCCTTGATATCTCTACTTTCTTCCTTGGATTAAGTCCTATCTGTTGGCAATTAGGCCTTGTAGGTAAAGCAGATCCTGTTTGCTTCCAGCAGGTTTCTGGCATTTTGAATCCACCAGCTGCTCTATGAGAGAACATCGGGAAATATTCTTCTATATTATCTACAACCTCAGAAAACCCATTGTAAGGTCAGAAAAGAGTTGATTCCAACTGAACAGAAATGAGTTTGCATGTTTTGAAGTGCACATTGATTTAGATTACAAGAATAAATAAGAGCTCCCATAAAAGTATTGTCTTATATGAGATGGAAGAGTAAGTTAAGAATCCATGGCACTCCATAGAATTACTTTCTGGCTTTTGCTCATCTACTTTCCATTTATGTACAGCATTGTCAAATGGGACCTCAATATGATACCCACAGTCTTTGATTAAAGACCACCCTTAACTTTCATTAGTCTGCATTGTTCATCTTTAACACATAATAGGCTTTGAAGAAAAATGTGACTCCAGGAAAATGTTAGTGTGATACCTAAATTTCTTTTTTCTCCTCAAATTTAATATCTCCTACATAAATCTCTTCTTTACTCATTTCCTTTAACTCACCAAAGCCAATTACTAAAAGGAGAGTTAAGCCTCCAATGGTAAAAAAAGGGGGGGAATCTAATGCCCATCAGGGGATAAAAGAACAAACAAAATGAAGTACACATGCACAATGGAATATTATACAGCCATAGTTGTTAAGGTTTGTTGTTGTTATCTGCCTTCGCGAAGGCAGCAGATTCTGACCCTGGCCCAACTTTCCACTTTGCTTCAAATAATATTAATGATAAGATGTTAAAATATGTAATGTTAATGAGAAGAACATTGTTGTGTTGTTAATTTATGTAATCCAGTTGAAACCCACTCATAGATGAGCTGTCAGTAGGCTTTCAGAGAATACAAATTGCATGTGAGGAGACTATCCATCTATCTCCCGAGAGGCAGCTAGTGGCTCTGAATACCCTGCCTTTGAATCAGGACAACAATTCATTATACATTAGGCTACTAGAGGTCTCTGGGGCATTATAGTTAGTGCAATAAGTCAGTCACAAAAAAGACAAATACTATAAAATTTCACTATTATAAATGGACAGAAAGAGATATACATGAAGAACTGATGGCTGCTAGGTATAGATGAACTTTAATAGGAGTTGTTCTCCATATCAGTAACTCATTTTCTACCATTTTGTTGATTCTGACTCATAGAGACCCTCTATTGCGTTTCAAGGCTATAAAATCACAACAGATGACTGACTGTAAGCTTGTGGAAGCAAACCAATGGAAGTGTAGAATATTTGGGTTAGCAGTTACATTTACCATACATCATGCCACCTAGGCTCCTTACTACCTAGATTTTTTTTTTCTTATTTAACAGCATCATTGACTCTTAATGACTCATAGATGACTCACCATTGAGGTTCCTAAAGGCTGCAATTATCACACAGGAAGAGATTTTTCACCTTTCTACAGTTCTACTATAGAACTGGTAGATTTGAAACACCAGAAAAATGTGACATATGAATTAGCAGCACAAGCTGCCATGGACTATCTTGGATGTTGTTGTTGTTGTGGTGGTGGTGGTGGTGGTGGTGGTGGGTAGGTGCTTTTAACTTGACTATGACTCATGAGGACACAATGAGCTATAGATCAGGATCTCGTCTCTATCCTGTGCCATCCTTATGATGTCCTTCATGATCAAGCCCATTGGTAAATATGTACTGTAAGAAAAACATGTAAAACACATAAAGAATAAATACATAAGCACTGGTTTAGTGATATAAAACATCAATTGCAAAACAACCAAAATGTACGTAATTTGAATCTATTAGTCACTGAAGGAGAAAGAAGAGAAAGTCAGCGTACATAAAAATGTACAACCTTAAAAAACCCTGTTACACAGTTCTATTCTTTCCTACAGTATCACCAAGAGTTGAATTCAACTCAATGACTAGCTTTCTCTTTCTCTCTCTCTCTCTCTCTCTCTCTCTCTCTCTCTCTGAATGAATAGACAGATGAATAATTTCCCTTATATCCATAATCAGCATCCAAGAAAGAAGTAGTCAAGAAATATTGAGCTGGCAAATCTAGCACCAAGGATTCTTTAAAGTGCTAAAGAGCAAGGATGTCACCTTGAAGGCTGAGGAGAGCCTGACCCAAGCCATAATATATTTAATCAGCTCATATATAGGAAAGTGGGACAGTGAAAAATATATGACCAATGAAAAAAAAAAGGATTGATGCTTTTTAATTGTGATTTTGGATCAGAAAGAATATCCTATGAACTACCAAAAGGACAAACAAATGAATCCTAGAAACTATGCCGCTATTTTGCTTCTTAGAAGCAAAGATTTTTTTTTAGGTTGTTTATTTTTTATTTCAATGAACATCTACAGAGATTTTGGGATTCCATTCATTCATTGTTGCACCCTTCTCCCCGCAGAAGCAAAGATTTTTGAGACTTTGCTACACATACTCTGGGCCTGTTTTCAGGACAGTCATTGGAAAAACGAATAGGATCAGTTAGGGATATTAGATGAGATGACATAGCAATCAAAACAATTGTCTTAAATTCAGGGGAGATGGTGAGGATTAATAAATAGGATTGGGCAAGCTTTTGATCATAGAATTTTTAGGTGTTAGAGTCAAGTCAAGAGGACCTAATTACAACAATAATAATTAACAAGAAAACATTATTCTTTCCCAGTCTGTTGCTGTTGTTAGGTGTTGTCGAGTTAAGCACAGCTCATAGTGATCTTATGAACAACAGTTTTGAACTCTGTCCCATTGTGTACCATCTTCATACATTCTGACAAATTAGAGCTCATTGCAGCAGTTACCATGTCAATTCACCTGCCCGAGGGTCTCCTCTTCGCCACCAAACCTCCACCTTTCAAAGCATCGTGGCCCTCCTAGGAATATGCTCAATGTTCATGAGGTGAAGCCTCATCATTCTTGCCTCCAAAGAGCACTCTGGTTGCACCCTCTCCAAAATGTATATGTTTGTTCTTTTGAGAGTCCATTGGATATTCAGTGCTTTTCTCCAATACCACAACTCAAAGACATCAATTCTTTTTCTTTTGTCCTTACTCATTTTCCAGCTCTCAGATGCATAGCAAGTGATGAGAAAGACTATGACCTGAGTCAGACACACCTTAATCCTCAAACTGACATCATTATTCCTTAAAATTTGGAGAGGTCCCTAACTGGAGATTTTCTCACTGCAGTGCATCTCCTTATTTTCTGAATGCTGGTACCAAGGGTGTTAATTGTGGATCCAAGTAAGGTGAAGCTGTTGACAGTTTCAATCTCTTCTTCATCTATCATGATGTTGCCTATAGGTGAGAGGTAAGATTCTTTGTTTTGTTGACACTGAAATGCAATCCATATCGAAGGTAGCATTCATTGACCTCACATTTTAGAAATTTAGAATTTTTAATTCAGAGGACTGGCTCTAATGAGAAAATTTCTCTTTGTATTATAAAAGTTGGTCTTTGTCTCCTTTCAATATCTGTAGGCTTAGCATTCTTTGGAGATCTCCATATGTATTGACATCAGTCTTTCCCTGGACCTAGGAGATTCACGAGGCAGAAGCTCTCATTCCGATTCTCCTATCTTTTCTTTCCAGATGATACTGAAGTCTTTATCTACTCACTTCTTTCTTCTTTTATCTCTTATAAAATAAAAGATATCTCATTCCATAGTCCATGGAAACCCTACATTGAATTAGAGCTATAAATATTTTAAAATTGTTGCATCTCACTCTTAATCTTTATACATCTATGTGCATGATATCAAAAATATGAACCAGCCAAATAAACAAATATTTTAGGGAGTGACACAGTTCATGACACTAATCAAGCTTATTAACCAATTGCACCTCTCAAAGGCACTAGATTATTTAAAAAGTCAGTTTGAAGGTGAAAGTGCTAGATTCCTCAAAGTTCATTGTTCACTTGCATGTGTGATAAATAAATACTTATATTTAGAATTTTGGAGACTAAAGTATGCCTAATACAGACTATGGTCTTCATAATCACTTGCTATGCAACAGAAAGCTGGACAATGACTAGGGATGGTAGAAGGAGAATAAATGCCTTTGGCTGTGGTGCTGGAGAAGAGTATTGAATATACCACGGACTGCTAAGAGAAAGAATAAATTCATCCTGGAGAGGGTGAAGGCAGTCTGTTCCTTGGGGACAAGGATTTTGAAGCTTCATTTGACATGCTTTGGACATGTTGCAAGGATGGACCAGTCCTTGGAGAGAGAGGGACATCATGCTTGGGAGGGTGAAGAAACAGCACAGGAGAAGACCCTTGATGAGATGGATTGATTCAGTAACTGGGATAATGAGGGTATGTGTGTCAGAGGTGATAAGATTGGCAGAGGATAGAGCAGTGTTTAGGGCTGTTGTACATCAGGTTGCTATGAGGCGCAGGTACTCGATGGCACATAAGAACAACAACAACAGCATATTGAATTTAGAGTGTTAAGATGATCTTGTTTCTATCAAGTTTTCTACAATGATGCATTAAATAATTCCTCTTCGGATTATTTTTTTTTCTGTATAGTTTTCCTTTCCCTCTTTGGATTGTTGTTTAGGGGTGAGGGGAAAGAAAAAGCAAAAGAAAGTCATGCTTGAAAACATTTATAAAATTAGCCAAAGATTGAGAGGGCATATAGGGTAAGGAGCAAGTATTAGTTGTGCCTGAGAAGAGATGCCTTAAATTGTGTTAGGTTGTTTCTAATTCCAAGGTCTTTAGGGTTTCTGGCATCAGCTTTGTTCCATTTATAATGCAGACATTAAACCAAATTGCCTAGTTTAAAGTCTAATAGATGCAGCCAAAACATTCAGGCAGATTGCATATCTATAATCTTTGCCTCTTAAGAGTTAGTGCTGCGATCTGGATTGTAATGATTAGTCTGTGGCATATTCGAACTAATGTCAGGAAAATGGATCCAGATCCCAGAATGTACCTTTATATAAATAAACATCATGGTAGATGTGAACCAGAGGTAGGATATTGGGAGGTGAAGTACAGCACGAGTTACATTTCAATTTTAGAGAGCTGTCAAGCTAGAGATTGAGTCTGTGCAGTACTGAGAAGTATGTTCAGGAAAATGTCCTCCCCTGCTATAAACCACTCAGGAATAATGGGAGCATCTTCATCCCGTATATTCCTGCAGGCATCAGAGCTCAAACAGTAACTGCTAGTCATAAAATGCATCTCACCATTTGCCCAGTTTCTATATGGTAACATATTCCAGAGTCTTTTACCTTCATAACTGTATTTTTGGAACTTTTTAACATTACTGCACTGACACAACAATACAATATTTAAGAAAAATAAAACAGGTACTATTTTATCTCAGCTGAAAATCAATTTTTAATTTAACTAGTATAGTATTTTGCCCTCTTAACTATGTACTTTAAAACTTGAAATGGCTTTGCAAGTATTATCAGTGTGCTGTTTCAGCACTTAAGTTAGTTATGCGATTCTATGGATGATAGCATGGATATTGTCCTCACTCCAAGCAATGAAGATGGCTAGATATTGCATTAACTACAGTTATACATTATTGTGTATCACTGAGTCATAACTGACTCATAGCTGAGTCTCTATGGAGTTTTCAGAAGCACTAAATTGCAGAGAAGCCAGTTGCCTATCTTTCTCTTACAGGCAGCTGGTGGATTCAAACCATATACCTTTGCTTGTCAGCACACTTCCTTGCCACTAAGACACCAGAGTTCCCTGTTAATAATAATATTTTTGTTGATTTAGACCATCAAGTCAGAATTGACCCAGCAGGTTTTCAGAGGCAGATAATTACACAGGAGGAGATTTCTCATCCTTCTCCTGCAGAGCAGCTAGCTGGTGGACTTGAACCACTTGCTTTCAGGGATTGCAGCTCAGCTTCTTGCCAATAGGCCACCAGATTTCTTGCTAATTACAATGTTGTTGTTGTTAGGTGTTGACAAGTCGAGTATGACTTATAGTGACCCTATTAACAAAAGATCTGAATCTTTTTCTATCCTGCATCATCCTCACTTTCTGACATACAAGTGTCCATTGCAGCAATCATCATGTTAATCCAACTGGTTGAGGGTCTTCTTCATCTTTGTCAACCCTCTACTATTCACAACATTATGTCCTTCTCCAAGCATTAGCCCTTCCTAGCAATATGACCAAAGTATGTGAGATGAAGCCTCATCATTCTTGCCTCCAAAGAACACTCTGGCGGTGCTCTCTCCAATCATATTTGTTATCTTGGCTATCCATGGGATGTTCAGTGCTCTCCTCCAATACCACAGCTCAAAGGCATCACTTCTTTTTCTGTAGTCCTTATTCATTGTCCAGCTCTCAGATGCAAATCAAGTAATCAGAAAGATCATGGCCTGAATCATATGCATTTTAGTCCTCAAACTGATATTACTACTCCACAATAATTTAGAGAGTTCCCTAACTTTAGATTTCCCCAATGCATTTCATTTCCTTATTCCCTGACTGCTGATACCAAGGATTTTAATTGTAGAACCAAGCAAGATGAAGCTGTTGACAGTTTCAATCTCCTCTCTATACATCAAGATGCTGCCTATCAGTCCAGTGGTAAGAATCTCTGTCTTCTTGACGTTGAGATGCAATCCATACTGAAGGGTTCATTCCTAAATCTAAGTACTTCAAGTCTTCCTCACTTTCAGCAAGCAAGGTTGTGTCATCATCCGCATAATACAGGTTATTGATGAGTCTCCCTTCAATCTGGATGTAACACTCGTCTTCTTAGAGTCCAGCTTCTCAGATAATTTGCTCAGCATACACATTAAATAGGTATAGAGAAAGAGTACAATCCTGAGCACTGCTTTCTCAATTTTTAACCACTCAGGATTTCACTGCTCTCTTCACAGAACAGCCTTTTGGTGTAGGTATAGATTCCACATAAGTACAATTAAGTGTTATTGAATTCCCATTCTTTTCAATGTCAGCCACAACTTGTTATGATCCACACAGCCAAATGCCTTTGCTTAGACAATAAAGCACAAATAGCCATTCTCCTGATATTCCTTACTATCAGCCAGGATCCATCTGACATCAGCAATGATACCCCTGGTCCCATCCTCTCTTCTAAATCCTGCTTGAACTTCTGGCAGTTCCTCATCTATGTATTGTTGGAACCATTTTTGAGTGGGCTAATTACAATAGCGGTGACAAAAAAAGGTTTCTACATTTTAATTGCAAATTACAAAGTATTTATCTATTTTGTTGTTTGTTGTTATATGCCATCGAGTCACCTTGTTTGCCATTCATTTCTTAAGATATCCAGAATTAAAGAATATTAGATTCAATCAAAACTTTGTCAATTTCACACACAAAAATGATAGTTTGCATTTTCCATCACTTGTTTTCCATGTTGCCTTGCATGGAAACTAGAAGCTATGCCACCAATGTGACAGAGTCACTCATGATATACAGGTTTTAGTGGAGCTTCTAGATTATGTCAGATGAAGAAGCATGACTCGCCATCCATTCCTGAAGTAACAGGCCCTACAAAATTGTATTAATGAAATCTGATAATTGTTGTATGCAGTGCCAGGAGAAGAGCACCTCACACTGAAGTGAACTAAAAATGTGACTGGGGAAAAGCTGTTTCCTTAGAGTTTACATTAATGACATGAATGGAGTAAAGCTTTCATATAAGAAAGAACTTTCATTTGCTGATGTGGCAAGACCCAAAATGAAGAGAAACAGTTGTAAACTTCACTGGTTAGAAGTTACCCCCCCCAAAAAAAGGACCACATAAAGATTCACATCCTATGCATTAGTGAACTGAGATGGACTCTTTTGAATGAATCATATTCTCTACATGTCCAAAAATGAGATCATCAAAAAAGAAAATCACAAGATCTAACCTGAAATAAAATATTGTAAGTTACAGCATACAGTCCACATATATTCAAGGAACACTGGCTAATGCAACTATTTCTAATATACACACATCCAGTAAGCCAGAGGTGAAGAAATTGAGGATTTCTATTTGTTTCTATTCCCAAGAAAGATGATCCAACAGAACATTGTAACTATCAAACAATATTATTAATATAACATGCAAGCAAAACATTGGGTAAGATAACTTAAAAATAACTAGAACAGTACACTGAAAGAAAACTTCCAGAAAATCAAACTGGGTTAAGAAGGGGCCATGGCACAGGAATGCCACTGCTGCTATTAGAGGTATCTTGACTGAAAGCAAAGAATCCGTGAAGAATGTCTGATGGCCGAGTGGTAAGTATCCATGCTCCAATCCTGAGAGCATGCAGTTCAAATTCACTAGCTGCTCCATAAGAGGATGGGCAATCTCCTCCTCTACAATTAATTGCCTCTGAAAATCCGCCAAAGGGTAGGCTCTAACTCTACACTAAATTACAACATTGACTATGCAAAGGCATTTGACTCTGTGCATCATAACAAATTCTGACTAGCACTGAGAAGATTGGGAATCCATCCTGGAACACTTAATTATGCTCATAAGTAACCAAGACCTAAACCAAGAAGTTGTTGTCCTAATAGAGCAAGGGAAAATGGCATGGTTTAAAATCAAGAAAAGAGAGCATCAGGGTTGTGTCCTTTCTCTTTATCCATCAGTCCATACACTGAGCATATCATTAGAGATGCTGGACTGTATGAACAAGAATGTGATATCAGAATCAGAGACAGACTTATCAACAACTTGTTATGCAATTATACAGTTGATGCAACCTTGCTTGCTGAAAGTGAGGAGGACTTAAAACACTTGCTTCAGAAGGTCAAAGACTACAAAAACTTTAACATGGATTGCATCTCAATATCAAGAAGACAACAATGTTCA
The DNA here is from genome assembly GCF_000299155.1 of Elephantulus edwardii. Lineage (NCBI taxonomy): Eukaryota > Metazoa > Chordata > Mammalia > Macroscelidea > Macroscelididae > Elephantulus > Elephantulus edwardii. The sequence continues at coordinate 19,828,340 of NW_006399793.1, forward strand.
CCACTTGACCAGCAAACAACATCATGATAGATGGAGGAAAGATTAAAATTGTTAATTATTTCATCCTACTATTTCTCCAAATAACTAAGGAACAATAATACCACTTTGAAGACTAAGTTGTGCCTGACTTAGGTAATAATGTTTGCATTCACTTGCTTTGCATCTTGTCTTCCTGGGCAGACCTTTGAAATCTTCTATTCAGCTCCTTAACTTCTTGATTTCTTCCCTTTGCTTTGGCTTCTTGGCACTTTAGTGCAATATTCAGAGTGTCTTCTGTCATCCATTTTGGTCTTTACTTCTTCCTTCTTAATAGTGACTTTCTGCATTTTTCATGAATGATCTTCTTGATATCTTCCCACAGCTTATATGGTCTTCTTTCATTAGTATTCAAGGCCTCAAACCTAATCCTGAGTTGTTTTTTAAATTCATGGGAGATAGACTCTAGGTCAAAATTTCATTCCTCTGGATATTATTTAACCTTCTTTAGTTTTAATTTGAACTTGCTTATGAGCAGTTAATGATCTGTTCCACAATCAGCAGCTTGCCTAATTTTTACTACTGATGTTGAGCTTCTCCAATGATTCCTTCCACAGACGTAATCATTCTGATTCCTGTGCATCCCATCAGGTGAAATCCATATGTATAGCCTGTGCTTCTGTTTCTTATAAAACGTATTTGCTATGAATCAATCATTGATTGTACAGAATACTATCATTCTATCCCCAGCCTCATTTCTGTCATCAAGTCCTTATTTTCTAACTACTGATCTTTCTTCCTGATTCCCAACTTTTGCATTCCAGTCACCCATTATTATTAAAGCATCTTGGTACCATGTTTGATCAATTTCTGACTGCAACTGTTGATACACTTCATCTATTTCCTCCTCATTGGCTCTGGTTTTAGGCACATAAATTTGAATGATAGTGGTGTTAACAAGTCTTCTTTGTATGTGTATTGTTATTATCCTGTCACTCAAAATATTGCATTTCAAGATGGATCTAGAAATGGCCTTTTTAACTATGAAAGCCACCTAATTTTTCCCCCTCATCATTTCATCTCCAGCATAATAGATCATATGACCATGGGATTTAAAATGCCCTATATCAATTCATCTCATTTTACTAATACTCAACATGCCAATATTTATGCATTCCGTTTCTTTCTTTACAATGTCTAGTTTTCCTACATCCATGCTTCTCACATTACACATACCAATTGTTAATGTCTTCTTACAATTGTTTATCCTCCTTCATTTTCCAAATTTGAGGGCCCAACCCAATGTCCGTTGGCATATCTGTTAGTCTACTCTAAGTATGCTTTGCTGTACGTAGGGTTTTCAAAGGCCAGTTATATTTCAAAAGTGGATGGCCAAACCTTCTTCCTAGTCTGTCTTAATTTGGATGTTCACTTGTAGAAGAATATCTGACAGACAAGTATTTTTACCTAGCAAGTGAAAGACACTTCACTTACAGAAATATCCAATAAATTCACTGCCTGCCCACTCCAAGCATGTGTGACTTGTCTCTACCCTTTCACCATAACCTCTCCATCCCTTGCACAGCTGGCTACCTGGTCAAACCCTCCCTTCCCCAGCCACCTCTCAATATGATCACCAGTCACTTCTGTAATGCTTTGCCCTGTACACTGCTACTGGTTTTTCACTCTGTTCTCCATTTCTTGTTTAGGAGGCTGTAAGTCCAAATCCCATGTACTAACTTCAGGGAAAGATTTTTGATTGAGGTTGTACTGAGGAAAGATCCTGGCCACAAAACTTCTGCTAAGTTCTGTGTCTTACTGTGTCTGTTTACATTGCTGTCACAGTGTGGTAATTCCAAAGTCCAGAAAGGCCTCTTCTAGATCTGATGCTGTGGTGGTAACCAATGCCCTGAGAGAGAGATCTCAGATCGATCCTGTCTTGTGTGACTCCATAGTATATTCAACACTATTCTTCAACACCACAGCTGAAATATCATTCTATCAGCCCTAGTCATTGTCCAGCTTTCTGATGCATAGAAAGTAATTGCAAAGAGCCTGGCCTTTATCAGGAGCACCTTAGTATCCAGATTGATATCATTGCTCTTCAGTACTTTGGAAAGGTCTCTGACCTCAGACTTCCCCAATGCAATTCATCTTTTAATTTCCTGGCTGCTGGTACCAAGATTGTCAATTGTAGAGCCAGCAAACGGAAGCTGTTAATAATCTCATTCTCTTCATCATCTATCATTATGCTGTCAATCGGCCCAGTGGTGAACATCTTTGTTTTCTTGATGTTGAGCTTCAATTGATATTGAAGGCTTCAGTCCTTGACCTTCTGCAGCAAGTGCTTTAGGGCCCCCTCAGTTTCAGCAAGCAGGGTTGTGTCATCTGCATAAAGCAGATTGTTGATGAGTCTACTTCCAATCCTGATGCCACAATTCTACTCATGGAGCCCAGCCTCCCACATAATCTGTTCTGCATACAGATTGAAAAGGTATGGAGATAAAATACATCCCTGATGCCCTGATGGACCCCTTTCTTGATTTTGAACCATGTAGTGTCTCCTTGTTCTGTTCTGACAACTGCCTCTTGGTCCAAGTATAGGTTTTGCATTAGCACAATCAAATGTTCTGGGATTCCCATTCTTCTCATAGTCAGCCATAGTTTGTTGTGATCCATGCAGCCAAAAGCCTTTGCATAGTCGATGAATAACAGATAGACATTCTTTTGGTACTCTTTGCTTTCTGCCAAGATCCATCTAACATTACCTATAATATCCTTAGTACCACAACCTTTTCTAAATCCAGCCTGCACGTCTGGCAGTTCTCTGTTGACATACTGTTCCAAAAGAATTTGGATAATTTTCAGCAGAATCTTGCTTGCATGTGATATTTATTATATTGTTCAATAATTTCCACACTCTATTGGGTCACCTTTCTTTGGCATGGGAACAAATATAAATCTTTTCCAGTCAGTTGGCCAGCTGCCTGTCCTCCAGATTTCTTGGCACAAGCAGCATCTGTTTGTTGAAATAAATCAATTGGTATGCTGTCAACTCCTGGAACCTTGTTTTTCGCCAATTCCTCAGCTTGAACTTCTTTCTTCATCACCACAGCCTCTTTCTCATATGTTGTTTCATTAACTTCTTCAGTGTCTGCCAATTAGTTTTCATACAATGACTATATATTTTCTTTTCATCCTCTTTTAATGCTCCCTGGATCATTTCATATTCTTCCCAAAACATCCTGAAATATTGCAACTTGAGGCTTGAATTTGATCTTCAGTTCTTTCAGCTTAAGACATGCTGAGCTAGTTCAGCCCTTTTGATTTTCTGAAACCAGCACTTTGCACATTTCATTGTAATGCTTTACTTTGTCTTCCCATGCTGCCCTTCTTCTGTTCAACTTCTTAATATCCTGATTTCTTCCCTTTGCTTTGACTGCTCTAGTATAATATTCTAGTTGATGCTCTAGGGAAATATTCAGAGTTTCTTCTGACACCAATTTTGGTCTTTTCTTCCACCTCTGTCTTTGCAATGACTTTTTTTTTTACTCAAAATATGTTTAAGATTTTAATGTCCATAATATGCCAATAAAAATAATTTTTATCTGAGGGATTTAACACAACGCATTGAGAGGAATACTTTTTAAAATGGCACATCAATAAAAAATTTCATGAGGTACATGCTACTCCAAAAATATAAACAGACTAAATGAACACTAAAAATTCTGTGAAGGGCTCAAAGTTAGGAAGCCTTTTTGTTGTCTAAATAATACTGTGGTAGTTCACATAAAAACTGTTACAGAGCATGGAATGTAGACCGAATAAATTCTCCAACAATCAATTAACAATGCTGAAGTAATGGCAGTAGTGACAGATTATAATGGTTAAATCCCATCTGAGCTTGATAACCACTTACAGCTTAGCTGGTCTTTTCTCCTTAGTGTTCAAGTCTCCAAACCTGTTCCTGAGATGGTTTTGAAATTCAGGTGGGATAGACTCAAGGTCAAATTATTGTCCCCGTGGACTTGATTTACTTTTCCTCAGTTTCAGTTTGAACTTGCATATGAGAAGCTGGTGGTCTGTTTCATAATCCACACCTGGTCTAGTTTTCACAACTGATAATGAGTTTCTCCAGGGGTTCTTTGCACAGATGTAATCTATCTGATTCCTATGCATACCATCAGGTGAAATCCGTGTGTGCATCCTGTGTTTATTTTCTTATAAAATGTATTTGCAATAAATAAATCCTTGATTGTGAAAAATTCTATCATTCTATCTCCAGGTTCATTTCTGTCACCAAGTCCATGTTTTCCAACTACTTATTCTTCTTATTTTTTTCCAACTTTTGCATTCCAGTCACCCATCATTATTTATGCATCTTAATTACATGATAGCTGGCAGAAATTAAGTGCAGGGTGAAAGCATAGGAGACTACACGTGCCAATCTCATTCTTCTCCAGCACTCCATTCCCACTCTGAGGTCCAGAAAACATACTGAGGCAATTTATAGAAACTCTGACCCCTGAAGTACACAACAGTGGACAGAAGAATAAAGTGTGAGCAGCAAATCTTAGATAATCAGTACCTACCATAGCAGCATTTTACTCCATTTCTCTTTGATCAACTTTCACATATCACAGACTAATTTTATGCAAAATACTAATTAAATAGCATATTACAGATAGTTCAAATCAGCTATGAACTTCTTGTCATTATCAAGTCAACTACAATTCATAGCAACATTATGAATAACAGACTTGAATCTTGCCCTATCCTGCAACATCTTCACCCTCTTTGATACCCTCAAACCCATTGCAACAGTCACTTTGTCAATCCAGCTCCTGGAGAGCGAGCACTCTCCACCGCTTGTGGGGAGGCGTGACTGAAACATCCCTGGTACCTCCATCTGGGAATCCTTGCCGCCTCAGCTGTGGGGCCAAACAGGACAAGAGACTTTAGGATATAGAACTTCAAACAGAGGAAAGAATTTTCTTAGCTCTCTGTGAGAGAAGGCTGATTTGAGAACCTCTGCACACAAGCTTCTTGAGGTGGCAATCCTGATCCCCTTCCACACCAGAGACAAGGGAAGACACTAAGCTGCAGAAGAAAAGGCGAGAGAGGTGATGCTTGGTGCTGAGAGTGAGGCTTCCCTGGGGTTATAGGTTATAGGTTCCTCTATCAAGAATCCTTGCCTCCACAACTAGGGGCCAAACAGCACAAGAGACTATGACATAAAGAACTGCACGCAGAGGAAAAATTTTTCATAGCTCTCTATGAGAGAGAGCTGACATGAGATCCCCTGCACACAAGCTGCTTGAGCTGGCAGCCTTGATCTCTAATCTCATGACACTCCAGAGACAAAGGGAGATATTAAACTCTAGGAGAGAAGATGTATTAGAAACTACTGGAGTAGAGAACCTAATTTCACATCACTCAGTCACTTAGTACATGAAGGAGGTCTATAGATTTGATGTCAGGGTACTACATCAAGGTGAGATTTCCACAGGGCTACAGTGCAGAACAGAGAGAACCTCAAGGACTTTAGGGAAGGCAATTTCCCCTGAAAGGGCATACAGTAAGTACAGTGAGTATCTCACCCCACAGACCAAACATTTTAACTTGGCAATAAATTAGTATTATTATACAGACAAGAGCCATCAACAACTTTTGCAGACACAATAGAAACGGCCTAACACCTATCATGAAAAACTACATGTAATGTCAAGAAATAACAGGATACTTCAAACACTGTGAAAAAACTAAGTGAGCCTTCTACCACAAAAAAAAAGCCAAGAACATTAGAGACTTTAATGAATACCACAGAGTCAAGAATGCAGATGATGCACATGGATATGGAGAAATTTGAACAGCTATGAATGAAAGCACAAATGATGGAAGAAACAATGAAAAAGCCATAAATAAAGGGAATAATCTAAAGATAGAGAATCAGAAACAATATATTTATAAAGAGTTATTTGAACAGCTACAGAAGAAGGAGCAAATGACAGAAGAAACAATGGAAACCACTAATAAAGCAAACGCTCCAGAAAAACTTAGCCAGAAGAAATATATTGAGGAGGAGGAACTTGCACAAATAGGGAAGAAAATGTAAAAATTGGAAGAAAGTATTGAAACTATAGATAAAGAGGTACAAGAACTTAAAAAAACCATCTCAATTTAGAGAACTATGCTAACACATTTCTAAAAATAACAAAAAGGTATGAAAATGCAATACAAACTTGTTATTTGCCATCAAGTTGCCTGCAACTCATGGCAACCTCATGTACAACAGCTCTGAATCCTGCCCTATCCTGAGTCAACCTTATTTTCTCTGACACAACTACCCTCATTTCCCTAATCACTGAGTCAATCCATCCATCCATCGAGTTCATCCTCTCTTGCTCTGTCCCTCCAGTCTCCCAAACTTAATGACCCTCTCTGAAGACTGGTTCTTCATTGCAATATGTCCAAAGTATGCGAGACAGAGCTTAAGAATCCTTGCCTCCAAGGTGCATCTTGATTTTACCATCTTCAGGATAAACATGTCTGTTCTCTTAACAGTCCATGGTATAATCATACTTTTCTTCCACACTAGTTTATTTATAAAATTTTAATACAAATTCGAACAAATTCTTTCCATTTCCCTCCCTCCCCAACCATCAAATTGTACAACCCAATGATTAATCTCTTCTTCCCCCTGTACATCCACATCCCTCTGCTTTCAGCCTCTCCTACCCCTCCTGGATCCTTATATTCATTCTACAATAATGGTCTTATGCAATATTTATCCTTGTGGGACTGTGTTAGTTCACTTAGCATAATGTTCTCCAGTTCCTCCCAAGTTAGGCAATAATTTACAAAATTATTGCTCGTGCATACTACATAGTATTCCACTGTGTGAATGTACCATAATTTCTCAATCCGTTCATTTTTGCTTGGACATCTGTGATGTTTCCATGTTCTTGAGATCATGAATAATGTTGCTATGAACATTGGTATACTAATCTCAGCTTGTGCCTCAGTTATAATATTCTCAGGGCATATTCCAAGTAATGGAATAGTTGGTCATATGGAATTTCTGTGTTTAGCTTTTTGAGGAAGCAGGAAGCTGCCTTCCAGAATCGTTACACCATTTTACAATCCCCCTAACAAAGTAAAAGTGAACACCACATCCTCTCCAACATCTATTAGTTGCTGCCCTGTTAAACTTTGCCACTGTTACTAGAGTGAGATGGTACCTCATTTTGGTTTTGATTTTCATCTCTGTTATTGCCAGTGATTTTGAGCATTTCTTTATGTGTCTGTTTGCCATTTGAATATCTTTCTCTGTGAAAATTCTTTCACAAATTGAGATACTTGGGAATGAACTAAGCTAGGGATAAAAGAGACCTATAAAAAAAAAACTACAGAGCATTCCTGAAAGACACAATAAAAGACCTAATGAAATGGAAAAATGTGCCCTGTTCATGGATAGGAAGACTCAATACGGTGAAAATGACAATCCTATAAGAGACAATCTACATGTTCAACACATTCCCAATATAGATACGAAACATATATTTCAATTCTCCTTCTGTCCCTAGTCATTGTCTAGCTTTCTGATGCATAGCATGTAATTGTGAAGAGCATGTCATGGATCAGGTGCACCTTAGTCTTCAGACTGATATCATTTCTATTCAGTACTTTGGAGATGTCCCTGATAGCACTTTCCTAATGCAATTTTTCTTTTCATTTCCTGGCTGCTGGTACCGAGAATGTTGATTGTAGAGGCAAGCAAACTGAAGCAGTCTCAATATCTTCACTATCTATTATGATGTTGCCACTCACCATGAGTGGTGAGAATCTTTGTTTTCTTGATGTTGGTCTTCAATCCATATTAAAGTCTGCAGTCCTTGACTTATTGCAACAAGTGCTTCAGGTCCTCCTCAGTTTCAGCTAGCAAGGTTGTATCATCTGTATAATGCAGATTGTTGATGAGTCTTCCTCCACTCCTGATGCCACACTCTCCCCTTTATATTGCCTAGCCTCCCATATAATTTGTTCCACATATAGATTGAAAAGTCATGGAGATAGGACACATCCCTGGCATACACCCTTCTGAATTTTAAATCATGCAGTGTTTCCTTGCTCTGTTATGAGGACTGCCTCCTGGTCCAAATATAGGTTTTACATAAGCATGATCAAGTGTTTTAGGATACCCGTTCTTCTTATAGATAGCCACAGTTTGTTGTAATCCACACAGTCAAATGCTTTTGCGTAGTCAATGAAACAGAGATAGACATTCTCCTGGTGCTCTCTGCCTCCAGCCCAGATACAATCTAACATTAGCTATAATATCCCCGGTACTATGACCTCTTCTGAAACGTGTGCACATCCGACAACTCTATTGATGTGTTGTTCCATTGGTTTTTGAAAAATTTTCAGCAGACTCTTGCTTGTGTGCAGTATTAATAACATTGTTCAATAATTTCTGTACTTTGCTGGGTCACCTTTCTTTAGAATGGGAACTAAATGGATATCTTCTTATCAGTAGGCCAGGTGGTTGTCCTCCAGATTTCTTGGCACAACTTGGTGAGTATGTTCAGGGCAGCATCTGTTTGTTGAAATATGTTAATTGGTATGCTGTTATGCTGTAAATTCCTAGGGCCTTGCTGTTTGGCTTTTTTGTTTTCATTTTATTCCTTCATAATAGCTTAAACTTCTTCCTTCATCACCACAAGACTAAAATGCCAGAAGTGTCTGACACACTTGAAGGACAGAAAAGTAGAATAGAAGAGATGGAGCACAGAGTCAGTCAGTTGAAAGACAAGGACCTCAATGGAAACATATAAGAAGAAAAATCAGAGATAAGGCATTAAACAGAATGAGAAAAATTGGCGAGGTTGTGGAGAGAATGGAACGCTTATTCACTGTTGGTGGGAGTATAAAATGGTGTAACCACTGTGGAAAGTGGTGTGACACTTTCTCAAAAAGTTGCAAATAGAGATTCCATTTGACCTAGAAATTCCACTACTGGGAATATACCCTAAAGAGACCATAACTGACAT
>NW_006399793.1:19837490-19890248 GCF_000299155.1 Elephantulus edwardii
GGAATACTATGCTGCATTGAAAAACAAGGAACTCATGCAATATTATTCAAAATGGGTGACCCTGGAGGACATTATGCTGAGTGAAATATCTCACTCATGACAGGACAAATACTGTATGCTGCCACTGTTGTAGAATGAGGCTGACATCAGGGTGGGGGTAAGACTGAGAAAAACTGGATAAATTATGTTTACTGCATTGAAGCTGATGAGGAAGACAACAGGTTAAAAGTAATATATTTTAGGACATTATGATTATCATGAGAGTTGGGAATGAGGGTTGCAGAGTAGAGTATACTTGGGATGGGGACTTGGAATAAACATTTGGCAATACCATCTCATACAAAGGGTCTCATAAAAAAGTTAACAGAATCCTACAAGGCCTCCAGAAGAAGAAAACTGGTAATCCATTTACAGAATAGGCCAGAGACATGGAAAGGAAAGTTTTTTAACAGAGGAGGACATTAGGATGGTCAACAAACACATGAAGTATTGCTCCAAATCACTAGTAGGAAAAGATATGCAAACCAAAACCACAATTAGATACCATCTTATCCAAGTAGCAGTAGCAATGTTTAGCATTATAGAGACTAAAAATAAATGTTGGAGAGGATGTGGCAACATAAGCACTCTTTTATATTGTTTTTGGGATTGTAAAATGATACGACCACTCTGGAAGGCTGTTTGGCATTTCTTTAACAAGCTGAGCGTAAGAAATTCCATATGACCCAGCTGTTCCACTGCTTGGAATATAACATGAGAAAATGAGACCTGAGTGACAGAGACTTGTACACCAATGTTCATCACAGCATTATTCATCATAGTAAGAACATAGAAACAGCCCAAATGTTGAGACACAATCGAATGGATTTAGAAATTATGGTACATTCACACAATGGAATACTATGCACAACACAGGAGCAATGATGTTGTAAATTACTACCTAACTAGGGAGGGACTGAAGAACATTAAGCTAAGTGAACTAACCCAGTCCCATGATGAAAAAATACTTTGGAAGACCATTATTGTAGAAAGTGTTGAAGGTTCGAAGGTGGGGAGGGGAGATTGAAAGGGTGAGGATGGGCAAGGGGGTAGTTTAATCATTGGGTAGTATAATTTGATGTGTGGTGAGAGGAGTGTAAAAAGGAGAGGGGAAAGATCCAATGTGAAAAACAATGTAAACTTTGTAAGTAAACCTTACAAAATAAAAATTATATGTTGTTTTGTTGTTGATTGCCTTTAAGTCCAGCACCACTCATAGCAACTCCAAGAACAAAAGACCTGGAGCACCTCTACAACCATCAACATTTATCAATGTTCATAGAGTTTCCAGAAGCATGTTATTTAGGAAAAGGATGAGTACAACTCCTTGAGGGACTTTCTCTCTTTCTCTGAACCACTTTGTCTTTGCCAGCATAGTCTTTTTCTAAGGACTTGCCCCTCTTGACAACAAGCCCTAAGTATATGAAACAAAGTTTCACCATCTTTGCCTCAAGAGAGTCATAAGTTAGTAGTCATATATTCAGAAAACAACAACAAAAAACCGCACATGCATATGAAGAAATTGAGTGGTTTGCCTATCAAACAGAAATGGACAAAGAGAATTTCAAACTTTAGCCAAATTCCATTTAATTGACCACAGATCTGAGACAAGAAACCGGGTCTCCTAATCTGTAGTCAATTGTGAAACATTTTCATTTTCAAGGAAAATATCAAGAAGCTGAAAACATCAAATGCAATTTAAACCTTGTGTTTTGTGATTTTTCTTTTCCTCTTACACACATGGGAGACATAGATGTTTATTAAAGCACATGACCAGAAAATACAACTGACAAATGAATAAGGTCACAGAAATGCAGTCAGAATTTCAATGCTTAACCCCGTTCCGTTTAATTGATTTAAAACATTGACTTTGACAATATCATATAATGACTTTCAGAAATAGTCTTATTTCCCTTTGTTAAGCTAAATATCTATACACATATTTCTGATAGTATTTTTTCTTCTTTATTAAGTTTAATGTGATGTGATTCTCAAAAATATTTTACATGACTATCTTGTGCACACAGCCTTTAAAAATTTGAGCTGTCTTTACAACTGCTATAAAGTCTTTATTGGTTACCCTTTGGGAGCATTTTTTAATGCATTTTCTGTATGTTGTTAAGTACCATCGGGTTGCTGGTGACTCATTGTGACCCTATGTACAAGAGATCTGAAGCCTGCCCTGTCCTGAGCCAGTCTAACTTATTCTGATACACTTATTCCATCGCCCCAGTTACTGTATCAATCTTTCTTATTCAGGATCTTCCTCTCCTGTGATGTCCCTCCACCCTTCCCAGCATAATGTCCTTCTCCAAGGACTGGTGCCTCCTGGCCACATGCCCAAACTATGGGAGACAGAGCTTCAAAATCCTAGCCTCCAAGGATAAACTTGGTTTCACACTCTCTAAGACAGACCTATTTACTTTCTTGGCAGTCAATGGTATGTTCAAGACCCTACCTAGTATCACAACTCAAAGGTATTGATTCTTCTGTCATCGTTAGTCATTGTCCAATTCTCTGATGCATAGCAAACAAGTGTGAAGACTGTGGCCTGAATCAGGCACAACTTAGGTTCTAGATTGATCTTGTTGCTTCTCACTACTTTGGAAAGGTCCCTGACAGCAGATTTACCTAATACAATTCATCTTTTGATTTCCTGACTGCTGGTGCCAAGACTGTTGATTTTGGAGCTGAGCAAGCTATAACCGTTAATAACCTCAATCTCATATTCATCCATCATGTTGCTGCCAGTTGGACAAGTGGTGAGAATCTTTGTCTTCTTGGTGTTGAGCTCAATCTATATTGAAGACCACAGTCTTTGACCTTCTGCAGCAAGTGCTTCAGGACCACCTCAGTTTCAGCGAACAATGTTGTGTCATCTATATAACATAGGTTGTTGATGGGTCTTTCTCCAACCTTGATGCTACATTCCTCCTCATAAAGCTCAGCCTCCTGAATGATCTATTGACTGAAATATAACTTTAAAATTATCATTATTTGCAAAAATTTTTCATTTAAGCATATGGAGTAGAAATATTTATGAGCTGTGTTACCTATTGTAATTTATGTTTTTTTCTTAAATAAAATCCACTTGTAATGATAAAATATTTGTTCTTGTTCACACATAGTTGTTGCTGAAAACATCAATTATTATGCTAAATAATTTTCCCGGAGGAAGTATAAAATGAAGGACATACACATTTCTACATGCCAGTAGAAAGGAGATCAGAAGATAAATTGCACTGGGAAAGTTTGCAGTTAGAGACCTCTCCAAATTATTGAGAAATGATGATGTTAGCTTGAGGGCTAAGGTGTTTCTGGTTAAGACTAGTCTTGTCAATAACTTCTGTGTATCTGAGAGGTGAACAATATATAAAGATGACAGAAAAATTAATGCATTTGAACTGCAGTGTTGGAGTAGAGCACTGAATATTCCATGGACAATCTGAAGAATAAACAGATATGTCTTGGAGAAGGTAAGTCACAGTGCTTCTTAGAGGCAAGAAGAGCAAAGCTTTGTCTCACATGTTTTGGGCATATTGCTAGGAGAGGCTATTCCTTAGGGAAGAACATCATGCATGGGAAAGTAGATGGTCAGCCAAAGAGAGGAAGACCCCAAAAAATGAATTGACATAGTGACTGCAACAATGGCTCAAGTGAGTCAGATATTGTGAATAAAGCACAGGATAGGACAGGATTCAGATTTGGTGTTTATAGGGTCACTATGAGTCATACTTGACTTGATGGAAACTAACAACAACAACATAGTGCTTTATAAGTTATTATGTTCACCCTGTCACATTTTGGACTGCTTATTGCCAAGCTGTCTGCTATTAAGTATTAAGTAACTTGATTTTTGTGTCGCTTGTTTGTCAAATTAACTCTATCCTATTTAATTATGCCTGAATTCCATTGACAATACTTACTAAATAAATTCAGGGACACAGGTTGAGTCTTAATATAAGTTATATAAGTGAGAATTTTGTCATGAACCTGTCCAATAATAAACTGCTTCAAAATATAGCAACTTTCTCACCACTGGATGTGTTTAACTATTTAATTGATGATGAGAAGCAATATCAGAGAAGAGAGTGTAATAATAGATAGACTCATGAGACGCTCTAATTCAAGCTATAATTGTCAAGAGATTCATTCAGCTCACTTTATTCTCTTACATTTGAGTTGGAAGTGCCTGTTCCAAAATTCTGGAATTGTTTATTTCTTGGTTTCCATCTATTCCAGACAGAAATGGTTTACAGACTAATGCTGTGCTCATAAAGTTAGGTGATGACAATACATGGTATTCCTTTAAATGTTTCATATCCCTTTTATTCTGGTATCAATTCTTAAACACTTTGCAATTAGTTACTGTTGAATCAGTTCTGACTCATGGTGACCTCACATGTTCAGAGTGGAAGGTGCTCCACAGTTCTTTAATGACTTATTTTTTCAGACATAGATCACAAGACTTTTCTTCCAAGAAGGCTCTAAGTGAATTAAAATATTTAGCCTCTTGGCCAGAAGCTAAGAACATTAACCATTTTCATCACTTAGCTTGTTTACTCTGTTTTAAATATAAAAAAAAAAAATCACGTACAATATTGGGTTTTGTTTGACTCAAATCTAAACTAATCTCTCCAAGTATCCCTGGATTAGTGAAATTACAGATCAACTTCTTCATAAAGCTCTGACTCACCCTCATAAAGAATGTGATCAATATCTATTTTTTTGTGCTGGTTGAAAAATGTGATTTCTAGTCCCACAATTTACTTATTCAACAGATTATCAAAATTGTTTAATCCCTGACTATCAATAAGAGTGTGATTAAGCAAAACTGGAACTTGACTTCCCATGACAAGCTATGGTATAATATAATAGACTCAGAACAAGTTCATTTGCTTGACAAATATTTGCTTATTATTTACCAGTAATTTTGGATTGCTAACTCAGAGATTCCTTCTCTCTGGTGGTTTAAATGCACCAGCACCTCAATAAGAGACAGAGGAGTAATCTCCCCTCCATCAGCCAGTGTGATTCATAGTCTTAGAAATCCAATGGAGGTTCAACTATGAGTTCTGACTCCATGACAATGGGTTTGAATTTTGTTATATACCAGGTACACCCCGCCTAGGCTCTTGGGTGACTTAATGTCAGCTGAATCCGGATTCTGGCTTCTTGAGTCGCAGCAGGTTTGAGGGCTCCAGGCACTTGTAGTGTTCTTTTTGCCCCACCTGGGGGTTGGCAGAACAGACTTGCCAGATGAATTGGGGGTCTGGGGAAAGGAGTGTACCAGCATTTGGGTGTGCCAGGCCGGTAAGACACTGAGGGCCCTCGGGCTATTATTTCCGTAGTAGCTTGCCTCCAGAAACCCTATGAGCCTAGAGAGAGGATGAAAGACACCCAAGTGTTGAGGACTCTTCTTCATAGGATCACTATGAGTGCCTGCGACTCAATGGCACTTAACAACAATAACATCAACATAGCGAGAGAGATCAGCTGGCCCAATGGACAGAAAGCTATGCTACCAAGCCAAAGGTGGGTGACTTTTAATCAGTGGCCCTCGCTCCTGTCTTTCATTGTTTTTGTTCAGACATTCCTCTAGGTCGTATAGCCCTTGTGTACAAGTTGCCGTACAGCAGTTACTTGTGATTGCTGTGAGGCTGAACACTGTTAACATTGATGTGTCAAATATGTTAATGGTTGGTCACCTGACGCGGACAGAGAGCAGGGTGCAGCTCCCCGATTAAAACAAGCTTGGAAGGAGGAGTGGCATCCACTTCCATAATAGCTTGCCTCCGGAAACCCCATGAACCTGGAGAGAGGATGAAAGCCACCCAAGCGTCGAGGACTCTAGTTCATAAGGTCGCTATGAGTTGCCTGCAATTCGATGGCACTTAACAACAACAACAACCATCAGGTACACTTCTATCATGGAGATTAATCTGTGAGCAAGACAGGGAGAAACTTTGTGTTCTCAAGTAGTCTAAATTTTACTGGATGATAAGACATATAACAAACAAAATAATATAAATTTATTTTGTTTTAAAATTAGATAAATTACATGTGGTAAATGGTGTAGAATTAGCACAGTTTTACAAACTTTCTAGGAAATATGTTTTCAATAATATTTTAAGGTTTTGTGCTATCTCTAATTGTTTTGTACCTGCCCACAGGTTGATTATTGTGGTTGCATAACAATTCCAGAGTGTGCGATGTAGGGAAAGGAAGAAGTTGGAATAGGGAGTTGATCAGTTACTGAAAGAAGACACCAGTTATACCTTAGGAGGGTTAAGATAGCATTTCAAGAAAGGTCTATATTATATTGTGTCAATTGAGTTTTATATATTTTCTTAGTTTGTTTTAAAATTGTGTGTGTATGTATGTGCACACTTGCAGTGCAGAAACTTTCTTTTTCATTTCATCTGTGTTATCAATTTAGTTGGCAAAAAGATATTTACACTCTTATGGCAAGATGCTATGCTGCAGTCCAAAAGGCAGGCAGTTTGAGGTCACCAGGTTTTCTGTATAAGAAGAATGGGCAATCTCCTTCTGTGCAATCAATTGCCTCTTAAAATCCGCTGGAGAATCAGCTATGGATCAATTTCAACTCTACAGTACACAACAACAACAATCTCTTATTATCCTTTACCATTAGTGAAAATCACATCTTGTTCTTTCTTTTGTAGGATCCCTGGCAGTACAGTGGTTCAAATACTTTGTAAAAAAGGATCTCTTTAAAGTATGAGAGGTTAGGATACTGCTTTGAAGATGTAGATGTGCCTGATTCAACATATGGTATTTTAAGCACCCCATGGACATGTTTACCTTGGCGGGGGGGGGGGGGGAATGGCAGTCAGAGTGTAATAAACAGGAAAGGAGAATGAAACGTCATCTTAAATGTATTTTTAAGTAATGTTAACCCTTGGAGGAATAAAAGACATCTTACTTGAAAAGTAAAGGATTCTCAAAAGAGAAGAAGGCTCTCAAGAGATGGAATGGCATGGTAATTGCAAAAATAGGCTTATACAAAACAGAGATTTTGAGGTTAGAGTAGAACAGGATAGAGTTTGATCTGTTGTTCATAGGGTTGTTCAATAATATATACATGTAAAAGTTAGATAATGAATAAGGAAGGTCAAAGAAGAATTGGTGTCTGAATTGTGCTGTTGATGAGACCATATTGTGTGGCACTGATGAGCAATCCTGAATGTTTTTGTTATGTGCTGTCGAGTCACTTGCGACTCATAGCAACACTACGTACAACAGCCCTAAACCCTGCTCTATCCAGTGCCAATTTCACTGCCTCTGACACATCCTTCCCGATTACCCCAGTCGCTGAATCAATCCACCTCATAGAGGGTTTTCCCCTTCTGCGCTGTCCCTCCAACCTCCCAAGCATGATGCCCCTCTACAAGGATCTCTCCTTCCTTACAACATGTCCAAAGTATCTCAGATGAAGCCTCAGAATCCTTGCCTCCAAGGAAAAGCCTAGTTTAACCCTCCAGGATGAATCTGTTTGTTTTCTTGGCAGTCCAGGGTACATTCAATACTCTTCTCCAACACCATAGTTCGAAGGCATCAATTCTCCTTCTACCCTCCTTAGTCATTGTCCAACTCTCTGATGCATAACAAGTGATTGCAAAGAACATAGCCTGTATAAGAAACACCTTAGTCTCCAGAGTGACACCACTACTCTTCAGTACCTTGGAGAGGTCTCTAACAGCAGACCTTCCCGTGACAATACGTCTTTTGATTTCCTGGCCACTGGTGCCAAGAGTGTTGATTGTGGAGCCAAGCAGACTAAAGCTGGGAACAATCTCAATCTCTTCACCATCCATCTTGATGCTGCCAATTGGTCCATTGGTGAGAATCTTTGTCTTCTTGACATTGAGCCTCAATCCATATTGAAGGCTACAGTCTTTGACCCTCTGCAGTAAGCGCTTAAGGTCCTCCTCAGTGTCAGCAAACAGGGTTGTGTCATCTGCATATTGCAGATTGTTGATAGATCTTCCACCCATCCTGATGCCACACTTCTCCTCATAGAGCCCAGCCTCCCGAATGATCTGTTCTGCATATAGGTTGAAAAAGTATGGAGACAGGACACATCCCTGGTGTACTCCCTTCCAGTTATGAACCATGCAGTGCTTCCTTGCTCTGTTCTGATGACTGCCTCTTGGTCCAAGTATAGGTTTCACATTAGAACTATCAAGTGTTCTGGTATTCTTATTCTTTCAGGACGGTTGAGGTAAAAGGTATATGTTATTGTTGTTATGTGTCATCTAGTTGCCTTCAACTCATAGTGACTCCATGTAGAATAGCTCTGACTGTCTCTGAAACACCTACTCTCACTACCACAGTAACTGAGTCAATCCATCTCATCTGGAGCCTTGACTCCTGTACTGTCCCTACACATTTCCAAGCATGATAATTTTCTGCAAGGAGTACTCCCTCCTAAGTACATATTCAAAGTATGTGTGTTGCTGTTGTGTACTGTAGAGTCAGAACATACCCATAGCTAACCCTTTAGTGGGTTTTCAAAGGCAGTTAAACACATGGGAGGAAATTGCCCATCTGGAGCTTCAATATTTTTTTACTACAGGGAGCATTTTTATTTCATCCTATCGGGCACAGATTTGTTTATCGTCTTGTCAGTCTATAGTCTGTTCAATATTCTCCTCTGGCACCACAACTCAAAGGCATGGACTCTTCTTCCATAATCCTTAGTCATTGGATCAGGTACATTTTAAAATTTAGACTGACGTTGTATTTCTGTACTTCTGAGAAGTCCTTAACAGTAGATTTTCACAATGCAATTTACCTTTTGATTTCCTGGCTGTTGGCCAAGAGTCTTAATTGTGGAGGCAAGCAAGCTGAAGTTATTAACAATCTCAATCTCTTCCACTGTCTATCATGAAGCCAGTTAGTCCATGGGTAAGAATCTTTGTCTTCTTGATGTTGAGTTTCAATTCATATTGAAGACTACAGTCTTTGAACTTCTGTAGCAAACACTTCAGATCCTCCTCAGTGTCAGCAAGTAAGGTTGTGTTATCTGCATAACGAAAACTGTTGATGTTGTTGTTGTTATGTGCCGTTGAGTCCTTTGCGACTCATAGCGACCCTATGTACAACAGCCCTAAACCGTGCTCTATCCCGTGCCAATCTCATTGCCTCTGACACACCCATCCCGATTACCCCAGTCACTGAATTAATCCACCTCACAGAGGGTCTTCCCCTCCTGCGCTGTCCCTCTACTCTACCCAGCATGACGTCCCTCTCCAATGACCTGTGTCTCCTTACAACATGTCGAAAGTATGTCAGGCAAAGCCCCAGAATCCTTGCCTCCAAGGAGCAGCCTGGTTTAACCCTCTCTACGATGAATCTGTTTGTTTTCTTGGCAGTCCATGGTACATTCAATACTCTTCTCCAGCACCAGAGCTCAAAGGCGTCAATTCTCCTTCTATCCTCCCTAGTCATTGTCCAACTCTCTGATGCATAACAAGTGATTGCAAAAACCATGGCCTGTATCAGGCGCACCTTAGTCTCCAGAGAGACACCACTACTTTTCAGTACCTTAGAGAGGTCCCTAACCGCAGACTTTCCCATCGCAATACGTTTTTTGATTTCCTGGCTGCTGGTGCCAAGAGTGTTGATCGTGGAGCCGAGCAAACTGAAGCTGTGAACACTCTCAATCTCTTCGCCATCCATCCTGATGCTACCAATTGGTACAGTGGTGAGAATTTTTGTCTTCTTGACATTGAGCCTCAGTCCATACTGAAGGCTGCAGTCCTTGACCCTCTGCAGTAAGTGCATGAGGTCCTCCTCAGTTTCAGCGAGCAAAGTTGAAAACTGTTGATGAGTCTTCCATAAATAGTGATGCCACAATCCTTCACATAAAGTCCAGTTTCCTGAATGATCTATTTTGCATATTGATTAAAAATATATGGAGACAGGACGCATCCCTCATGCACTACTTTCCTGATTTTTAACCATGCACTGAGTCCTTGCCTCTGTTCTGATGATTGCTTCCAGATCCAAGTATAAGTTTCACATGAGCACAGTCAGGTGTCTTGGAATTCCCATTCTTCTCAAGGTTAGGTAAAATTCATTGTAATACACTTAGTCAATTTTGTTTTGTGTGTGTAGTCAATTAAATAAAGATAGATATTCCTCTGATACTCTTTGCTTTCAGCCTAGATCCATTGGACATTGGAAGTGATTTTTCTAGTGCCATGGCCTAGTCATATCTAAGTTCTAACTGAAGCTAAAGACAAAATTACATCAAATTCATAAGAACCAAAATTTGACTTTGAGTCTATCCAACCTGAATTTAAAAACCATCTCAGGAACAGGTTGAAGCCTTAAACACTAACTAAGTGAAGACCAGAATGGCTGGGGAAGGATATCAAGGATATTATCCATTAAGAAAGGAAAAGGTCATTACAAAGACAAAGGAAGAGGAAAAGACCTAGATGAGTATTACACTAGAGCACAGAGAAGCCAGAGCAAAAGGAAGAAATCCAGACTTTTAAGAGCTGAACAGATTTCAAAGGGAAGCACAGGAAGACAAAGCAAAGTATTATAATGAAAGGTGCAAGGAGCTGGAGTCAGAAAATCAAAATGATTGAACTTGCTCAGCGTTTCTTAAGCTGAAGTAACTGAACAATAAATTCAACCCTTGAGCCGTAATACTTAATGATGCGATGTGCAGAAAAGTGAATTACCAAATAAACATCAAAAGAAGATGGAAGGGAATATACAGAGTCAATATACCAAAAATAACAGGCCAACACAGAATATTTCATGAAACAATTTATGTTTAAGATGCAATGGTGATGAAGTAAGAGGTTCAAGCTGCTCTTAAGGAATTTGCAAAAAACAAGGTCCCAGGAATTGATGGAATACCAATAGACATATTTCAACAAATGGATGCAATCCTGGAAGTGCTCACTAGGCTTAGCCAAGAAATCTAAAGGACAACCACTTGGCCAACTAACTGAAAGAGATATATATTCCTTCTCATTCCATAAAAAGGTCATCCAAGTGAGTTTGGAAATTATACAATGCTACTACAATATCTACACAAGCAAAACCCTGCTGAATATTGTCCAAAAGTGACTGGAACAGTACATCGACAGAGAACTACCAGAAATACAAACTGGGTTTATAAGAATTTGTGGCACTTGGGATATCACTGCCTATGTCAGATGGATCTTTTCTGAAAGCAGAGAGTACCAGAGGAATGTCAATCTGTGTTTCCTTGACTATTCAAAGACATTTAATTGAGTGGATCACAAGAAATTGTCGTTAACCTTTAAAAGAACGGGCATCCCAGGTCATATGATTAGGTTCATGCAAAACTTTACTTAGACCAGGAAGCAGTCATCAGAACAGAACAAAGAAACACTTGATGGTTCAAAAGCAGGAAAGGAGAGCATCAGGGATGTTTTCTGTATCCATACATTTTCAATCTATATGCAGATCATTCAGGAAGCAAGGCTTTATGAGGAAGAATGCAGCATCATAATTGGAGGAAGACTTATTAACAACATGCGTTATGTAGATAGCACAACCTTACATGCCAAAATTGAGGAGGGCCTGCAATACAGGTTGAAGCTCAACATCAAGAAGACAAAGATTCTCACTAGTAGACCCACTGGCAGTATCATGATAGATGGAGAAGAGATTGATATTGTCAATAATTTTTATCGTGCCCTATCAACAAATGAATGGATAGAGAAGCTATGGTATTCGCACAATGGAATACTACGCTGCATTGAAAAACAAGAAATGCATAGCAGACTGGACTGTGGGCAGGGGTGGGGTCAGGGATTGTATAACAATGAAAGATTTTTTTTCTTTTCAAAGACAAAAGCAAACTAGGGGGCAAGGATAGACAGGGAAGAAAATGTGCAACAATGACTAAATAGGGAAAGAAATTGTATGGGAAAAGTATGTTGTAATATATATTAAAATAAATATATACATATATGTGTGTGTGTGTGTGTATATATATATATATATATATATATATATATATATATATATATATGATAATTTTTTCTTGCTCAGTTCCACAATCAACACTCTTGGCACCAGAAGTCAGGAATAAAAAAGAAAAAAACTATTAGAGAAATCTGCTGTCAGGGACCTCTCTAGAGTGCTGGAGAGCAAGAATATCAGTCTACAGGCTAATATGTGCCTGTTCCAGGTCATGGCCTTAGCAATTTCTTGATGAAATTACTACCCATCAGAGAGCTGGCCAATGACCAAGGATGACAGAAGAAGAATTGAAGCCTTTGAGTTGTGGTGCAGGAGCAAAGTATTGAACACACCATGGACCGCCAACAAGACTAACAACTCCATCCCGGAGAGTGTGAAACTAAGCTCTCCTTAGAGGCAAGGATTTTTGAGACTCCATCCTACATACTTTGAGCATGTTGCCAGAAGTGACCAATCTTTGGAGAAGTGTATCATGCTTGTAAGGTATGAGGGATAGCACAGGAGAGGAAGTCCTGTGATGAGATGGATTGACACAAAACTAGGGTAATAAGAGTAGGTATGTCGGAGACATTAATAGTGGCCCAGAATAGAGCTGGTTTCAGAGTTCACAGGATTGCTATGAGTCATAGTTGACTCAATGGCACATAACAACAACATGGTGTCTTCAAAATCCAACTTGTACTTCTGGTAGTTTTCTGTCAATGTGCTATACCAATTGGTTTTGGATAATCTTAAGCAAGATTTTGTTTGAGTGTGATGTTAATGATATTATTGTTCAATAATTTGCACACTCTGTCAGATCACCTTTTTTTTTAATAGAAATAAAGATAGATTTCGTCCAGTCGGCCAGGTAGTTCTCTTCCAGATTTTTTTTTTTTATACAGTCTAGTGAACACATCCACAGCAGCATCCAACAATCCTGGGGCCGTATTTTTTGCCAATTTCTTCAGAGCAGCTTGAACTTCCTCTTTCATCACCTTTGCCTTTCATTACATTTGTCTTTATCTGTCAATTCTTTTTGGTACAGTGACTCTATGTACTCCTTTCAGCTTTAATGCTTCCTGGGTGGTTCAATATTCTGCTCTTACCATCCTTAAGTATTGCAACTTGAGGCTTTAATTTGTTCTTCAGTTAGTTCCTTCAGTTTACGGCGAATTATGTTTGTTTTACCTTAAATGCTTGATTAAGTTTTCTTACATATCTTGTAATAGCATCCTGTTTCCTGCCTCTCATGAAGATTTACAAAATGAAACTGGTGATAAAGTTTCTGGAATAGTAATAGTCATTATGAAGCAGTTTCACTGAAATGTGCTATAGAATGGTAAACATTTAGTTCTCTTTCCAATAAATCTAAGGAACTTTAATTCTTTAATTCACTGAAAGACAGTAGTAACATATCTTTTCTCACATATCACAGATTATTCTGTTCCGGTGGGGGAGAATCACTAAAATTACCAAAAATATTCTATGATTTCATGCATTTCTAGAATATGTTGCTGGAATCGTTTAAATGCAGGATTCATTTTGATTTCAGAAGTTAAGTCACCTTGTCTTT
Source organism: Elephantulus edwardii (assembly GCF_000299155.1). Taxonomy (NCBI): domain Eukaryota; kingdom Metazoa; phylum Chordata; class Mammalia; order Macroscelidea; family Macroscelididae; genus Elephantulus; species Elephantulus edwardii. The sequence goes on from NW_006399793.1 coordinate 19,851,085, forward strand.
TCACTGCATTTGCTTACTTAATACTCTACTATTTATTAATGATGCGTTTGGAGTTATGGTAACCTCTCTCAATCTCCTTCAGCAGATGTAGCCAGACTATGACAAAAACAAAATATCAAATCAGGAATATAATCTCTTTTGCATGTAAAACAGCTGAGTATTCACTACTTCTACAGTTTGAAATTTGATTCTATAACTTGAATCTTCTTTGTGAAAGAAATATCTACATATGTTGTGACTATGGAAGTGGTAGTACTGCTCTAAATGAGATTAACTTCTAATTGCATCTGCCATTCATAACTTTTTCCTCAAATTGTCTGGGACCTGAAGCATTCTGCATGCACACTCATTTATTTTGCTGTGTGCTTTATGTTTCAATTCAGTCCCAATTATCTTTGTGTCTTTTGGGAGTGAAGTTGGGGTTTTTTGTTTGTTTGTTTGTTTGTTTGTTTTTTAAGTTGGTTTTTAAAAAACCTTTTTTAAACATATTTGCCTAAAATATAACATGGATATAACTCCACCGAGGACTTCAATATGCTCCATGTTAAGATGAAAATGGGAGATGTGGCAGATGTGATTCTACAGATTCTTCTTAGTGACCCTGCCTGTCTCACACTCCTTCTTACACATAAATCAAAACATTTTTCTAAAATAACAATTTTTATAATACCCCACAGGGAGCTCTGGTGTTCTAGTAAATAAAGAGTTGCACTGTCATCCTACAGGTGTGTGGTTTAAATTCCCTAGCTGCTCCCCAGAAGAAAAATGCTTAATCACTTCCTATACTATTTACAGCCTCTGAAAACCTTTTGGAGGGTCAGCTATAAGTGAATTCTGACACGACAACAGCTAAAAAAAAACCAAACAGCATAATGCCTGATGATATGCAGTCCCTAAAAAAAACATTTAATAAAAATGTACTGTGTCCTTGCTCTTATGAAAAATTATCTCAGATGACTGATGAGAATGAAGTGCCTCTTTATTTCAGAAGATTTCAAACTACCAAGGTGCTTGGGGGGAAAAAATTAGCCAATAATTACATTACAAAAGTAGTCTAGGTGCAAATTAAAGTGAAATTAAATCCAGCAAAAAGTGTTGCTATGCTGCATTGATATATTTATAAAATAAGATATTCAAGTAATAATAATCTTAAAACATTATTATTATTATTATTATTATTATTATTATTATTATTATTATTTCTTCTTATTAGGATTCTAGATTATTTTTAAATATTGTTACATATAAGTACATTTTTATATTTGATCTGTAAAAGACTTTTTGGTCATCATAAGTGTTTTGTTTTTCTTTCTATTTGACAGATGAAGAAACCGAGTCACACCAAGTTATTGTCAGATTAACTACTAAGACTCTTGAATTCTAGTCTTTATATGTTTTCTAGGGACCTCTGAGGGTTTATTCTGTTGTACTGTTGACAGTAATTGACATGATGTAGTGTTTTGCATCCACTAGCTACTCGGATAGAGAAAGATGAACAATCTCCTTTTTAAGATTTATAGCCTCAGAGACAAAATAGAAGGATGTTATAAATCCAAAACAACTCAAAGACACTGTGGTTGTAGACATTGTTGAGTGCCATCCAATGCATCCTTTACCTATGCATATCTGCCTCCAGGCCAACTAAACAAAAATCAGATGTAAGAAGAAAATGTGCATAACCCAAAAAATCTACAAAAGACGTGGAGATACTTTCCACAGAGGAAGACATCTGAGTGGCTAACAGACACATGAATAAATGGTCAAAATCACTGGCAATAAGATAGATGCATATCAAAACCACAATAAGTACCATTTTACTCCAGTACCAGTGGCAAAGTTTAGCGGGGCAGAAAGCAATAAATGTTGGCTAGGATGTGGAGAGATAGGAACTCTCATACACTGTAGGTGGGATTGTAAAATGGTGCAACTACTCTGGAAGACAGTTTGGTGTATCCTCAAAAAATTTAACATAGAAACCCCGTATAACCCAGTAATTCCATTACTAGGAATATGCCCCAAGGAAATTAGAACTGATGCACAAACACAGATCTATACACCAATGTTCATAGCAGCATTATTCACCACCACAAGAAAATGGAAATAGCCCAAATGTCCTACTACAGCTGAATGGATTGAGAAATCATGGTACATTCACACAATGGAGTACTATGCAGCATTCAGGGACAACGATTTCGAAAAAATACCACATAGCTTGGGAGAGACTGGAAAACATTATGCTGAGTGAAATAACTCAGTTGCATAAGGACAAATACTACATAAGACCATTATTGTAAAAATAGATGGGGACCCAAGGAGGGATATGGTAGGAATAGAGGAGTACGAATAGCTAGGGGTGAAACCACAGGATTGCACAGTTTGTTGGCTAGAGGGAGAAGGTAAAGGAAATGGGAAGAATACAGTGGGGACCTGAAAAGATTGGATAATGATGGGCAAGGTCCAATGGTGATTGATTTTATAAAACATAATGCATGGAAATGATTGTATGAAACAAAACATGAATGAAAAACAGTGTGAAACACAATGTATATAAATTTGTGAACAAACCAATATAAAATAATTTCAAAAAAGAAATTAATATAGAACTATTTAAAATCACAATATCAACAAATTTACAAAGTGAAAGCAAAAGGATGCATTTTAAGTCCTAGGAGAATTCTTTATTTTCCCACCTTAAAAGGTAGGAGACATATTGTGTTGGGAAAGGGTGCAGGAGATAAGAAGACTTTATGTTACTTTATTCACAACTATGCAGTCAGAGACCTGTCCAAATTTATGAGGGCCATAGTCTTTTTAATCACTTTCAGGCATCTGAAAGGATGACAGGAGATTTATGCATTTGAACTGTGGTGTTGGAGAAGAATACTGAATCTCCCATGGCCAGTCAAATGAACAAACATATATCTATAAGAAGGTGCTGTTAGATTGCTCCTTGGAGGCAAAGATGATGATAATTCATCTCACATACTTTGGACATGTTGCTAAGAGAGCTGTTTCTTAGAGGACATCATGCTTGGAAAGGTGGAGAGTCAGCGAAAGAGAGGAAGATCTTCAACCAGATAGATTGACACAGCAACTATAAGAATGGGTTCGAGTGTGTAGAGATTGTGAGGATGGCACAGGATACGTCAAGGTTCAGATCTGTTGCTCATAAGGTCACTAAGAATAATAGTCAACTCAATGGCACCTAACAACAACAACTTTAAAACGCAGACAGTGAGTTTATGCTTTTCCCCCTTTGTACATTTATTTATTTTATTTTGTCTATTCATGTTAATGACAACTTACAGAGATTTTGGATTTCCATTCATTCATTGTTACACTTTTCTCCCTGCCACCCCTCCCCTCCAGTTCATTCTTCTCTTTGAAAAGTAAAAGAAAAATTCTTTCCTTGTTATAAAATCCCTCCCCCCCAAGTCCACTCCTCTATGCAGCCTTCATTCTGGACTCATGTCATGACAATAATACCTCATCATATATCCCTTTTAAGCAGTTCTCTCTCTCATCTGTTTCAATGCAATATACATAATTTATCCCATCTTTCTCAGTATCCCCCCCCACTCCTATGTCAGTCCCGTTTTACAACAGTGGCACTAAAGATAGAATTGAGTTTATGCTTTTGTTAAGGTAAGAAGATAAAGTGTTCTCTCAGGACCTAAAATGCATCTTTTTGTTTTCACTCTGAATGTCATCAACTACAAAAGTGAATAGATCTAGTTGGTGTAACACAGACTTTAACTAGTCAAGAGAGGCAAATATCTACTATTATGAAGGAAATGCAAAATGTCAGTAGATTATCAGAACACAAGTTGTTTACTTATTCCTAAGACTCAGTTAAGGACTCAGAGATCCATTCTGCTCCACTCTTGTGCCTCTGAAAACATGCTGGAGAATCAAGTCTGGGTTGGTTCTGACTCAGTGGCACACACAGCAGCAGGGTAACTAGAGGGGCAACTAAGAGTCTATTCCAACTCGATAATACATAACAACAGCAACCTCCTCTCATTTGGCCTTGTCTAGGAGGGGACAGTATCTCCTTTCCCTTATGGAGAACACTCCTCTCTCTTGCATTTTAGCTACCAGTCTTACCTGGAGACTCGGAATTCCAGTTGGGCTCACAGACCTTACAGGGTAGAGGACTCTGTGTGTCAGGGCATATCCATAGGTAAAATGCTATGTCTTTTCTGAGGAACTGTTTTGTTCTTTGGTCAGTCCTTGTCCCCAGGAGTCTGTGGAAAATTAAGTTGTTCCAGCACCAGGACATCATGACCTGAGGTCATTAACTGAGTCTGAATATCCAAGCTCTGTCTGTCTGTCTTTCTGTCTGCAGCATTCCCTGCACCCTGCTACCTTCCTGCCTGACTCCCACCTTCTCACTCAAGCTCTCTGGATTTGTTGAGTTTCTCCTCAGTCCTCAAGACCTGCCTCTATAGATGGCATTTCAGAAGAACGGGAAGCCTTGCAAATACTTTAAAGACAGTCCTTCTTTTTCATCCATAAAACAATTCTGTGAGGTAGATAGTAGTTGGAAGCAGGAGTGGCATCCACTTCCTAAACAGCATGCCTCTAGAAACTCTGTGAACTTGGATAAATGTAAGGTTTCAGGCCTTTTGTTCATAGTGTCACTATGATTTGTGCTCTACTTGATAGCAATCAACAACAACAACAACTTAGAGAGTAGGTAAGGGATATCAGAGTAGGAGAGAAGTCATTAAAAAATATCCTAAAACTTACAATAAATTTGGTTAGATGCTAAAAATAGATGGAGTAAGAAGAAAAACACCAGGGAGCTCTGGTGGCCTAGTGGTATGAAGCTGTGCTCCAAACACAAAGGCATGCAATTTGAATCCACCAGCCGCTCTGCAGGAGGATGGGCAATCTCCTCCCCTGCAATTTACTCCCTCTGAAAACCCATTGGAAGGTTAATAATAGGTCTGTTCTAACTCCATTTTACTCAATAACAACAACAAGAAGAAAAACCTAGTAATCGATCTTAAAAAATTAATCAATGAAATTCTTACGTTATTGTTGTTATGTGCCATCAAGTCACCTGTGACCCATAACATTGCTCTATACAATAGCTCTGAAGCCTGCCCTGTTCTGAGCAAGGCTCACTGTCTCCGATACACCTACCCCCATTGCCCTAATTACTGTATCAATCCATTATATCTGGGGTCTTCCTCTCCTGCACTGTCCTTCCACCCTAACGAGCATGAGTGGTTCTCCAAGGATCGGTCCCAGATCAATGGTTATGGAACTGGGCGGCATAGGAATGGCATGTAACTGGGAAGCATTGTGCTTTTTGTGTACATATGCCCCAAGACTCAGTAATAACAGATGAAGAGCAATTTACATTCACAAGTGAAAAAAAAGCCCTTATCTTGTAGTAGTCATAAGAACTTTTAAGATGTCCCTTCTTTTGAAAATAAACTATGATGATATAGTAGGCTACATGTTGGGCTGTTAGCAATGAGAAAAACAGAGGGAAGAAATGTTGAAGTAAATTAAATAAGCAGAATATTTCAAAAGGAACTTAAGAAGTCAAAGCAAAATGTTATAACTCTGTGCAAAATATTGGCGTCAGAACATTATTTCCCAAGCTGAAATAAATGAAAACCCAATTCAAGCCTTGAGTTTCAATACTGAAGGATGCTAGGGGGGAAATATTGAATGATACAAAAAGCATGAAAAGAACATGGAAGGAATACAGTGAACCACTGTATTAAAAAGAATTGGCTGACACGGAACCATTTCAGGAAGCAGTATATGCTCGAAAACCAAGGATACTGAAGGAAGAAGTTCAACCTGCACTGAAGACATTAGGAAAAGGGAAAAAAAAGACCTCAGGAATTAATGTAGTACCAGTTGACATACCCAAGCAACAAACAGATGCAGGACTGGACATACTCATCAGGAGTATGGACTGGGCATACTCATTTTCTGTGCCAGGAAATTTGGAAGATAGTTGATGGCCCACTGACTGGAAGAGATCTTTGTTCCCATTTCCAAGAAAGGTGATCCAATCGAATGTGGAATTTATCAAACAATATCATTAATATCACATGGATGTAAAATCTTGTTGAAGCTTATTTTAAAACAACTAGAATAATACATTGACAGAGAACTGCCAGGAATTCAAGCTGAACTTAGAAAAGGCGTTGGCAACACAGATATCATTGCTGATATCAGATGAATTTTGGCTGAAAGCAGAGAATAACAGAACAATGTCCATTTGTATTTTATCTATTATGCAAAGGCATTTCACTGTGTAGGTAAATTATGACTAACATTGAGAAGAATAGGAATCCCAGAATAGTTAATTGTGCTCATGAAAAATCTATACTGAAACCAACAAGCTATTGTCTGAGCAAAGCAAAGGAACACTGAACTGTTTAAAATCAAGAAAAGTGTGTGTCAAGGCTATATATCCTTTCTCCATGCCCATTCAATCTGCATGCTCAACAACTGATTCCAGAATCTGGACATTATAAAGAAAAATGTGGCATCAGGATCAGAGGAAGACCCAACAACAACCTGTGTTATGCAGATGACATGACCTTGCTTGCTGGAAAGAGGTCTTGAAATGCTTACTGCAGAAGATAATGGACTATATAGTCTTCAATAAGTATTACCTCTCAGCATAAAAAACCCCACAGTTTCTCACTACTTGGCCAGTAGACAACATAGATGGAGAAGAGATTGAACTTGTCAATGATTTAGTTTTATGTGGGTCCAAAATCAACACTCTTAGTACCAGCAGTAAAGACATCAAACGATTTGTCACACTGAGAAAATTTGCTCTTAAGGACCTTTCCAAAGTGCTAAAAAGTAGCAATGGCAGTTTAAAGACTAAGGTGCATCAGATCCAATTTAAGATAGTTTCAATTACTTGCTATACTTGCAAAAGTTGCAAAGTAAAAAAAGATGCCAGAAGAAGCGTCTAGGCCTTTGAGTTGTGTTGTTGAAGAGTACTGAATAGACTGGCAAAAGAACAAACAAATGGGCCTTGGAGAAAGTGCAGGCAAGGAATTCTTTAAAGACAAGGATAGTAAAACTGCATCTCATATACATAGAGCGTGTTGTTAGAAGGAGCCATTCCTTGGAGGAAAAAAAAAAAAAAACAAACAAACCAAAACCTCATCATGCTTGAACTGGAGAAAAGTCAGCTAAAGAGAGGCAGACCGAAGATTGACATACTGACTGCAACAATACGCTCAAGTATATCAGAGGTGATGTGGATGACAGAGGATAGGGCAGAGTTCAGATCCTTTGTTCATAGGGTTGCTATGAGTCGTGGTTGACTAGAAGACGCCTAAAACAACAACACTAGCATCAACCATTTTTGCCTGATAGGTAACCATGAATCAAAATGACTGCAGTGAGTTTTCGGTTTTCTTTTCAAAGGTCTGGTGTTCTCAAAAAAGATACTGTTAAAAATTGTATAAAGAACTCCCTAGTGTGAGGGAGGAGAAATTGTGAATGGTGCGACAACCTCTCATAGAAACAGTTTATGAACAGTAAAAATCAATGAGGTGAAAATACGCCCCTAATAAAAATTACTATGCCCAAAATTGCCTGCTGCACCAGGATCTAAATTAAACTGCCTCACTCCATCGATATCTGCAGCATGCCTCTGAGCCACCCGTGTTCACTGCTTTATGTCAGAAGTAACTCCTGACATTATGATAATTCTTCCTCTCTAGTCTAAAATATAGCCCAAAGAATAAAATAGTTTGATACATCATCATTTAAAAGAATTAACTCAGAATATGTGGAGACACCATACTCACCCATTTTCATTGAGGAAAGACAGCTAAAATTTATTTAGCTTCTGCCATATGTCAGGTATGTATTAGCTCTCTCATTCAATCCTCTCAATCCCTGAAGGTAGACAGTTTTATCCCAATCTTATGTGTATTGACATCATAGCTTAGTGAGGTTAAATTGCTTTTTTCAAGGTTAAAATTGGTTAAATTGCTTGCCCAAAGAGAAATTCAAACTTTTATCTCTCTGATTCTAAAATCTGATTTCATTGTAACATGCTGATTTCAAACAGTCAATAATTCTAACCAAGTTAGAATGAAGGTATTCTAATAAAAGCATGTACATAAAATGCCAGCATTTATTCCATAATTTTTATAGTTTAAGCAACTTAGTTGTCAAAGTCTGTACTGGAGAATTTTCTAATGTGTGTGCACTCTATGGTAGTCCTCAGCCAATGGACCTTCCGAAATCACGTTATGGAAATTAAGTATCATTTACTCTTGGGTTGTTAGCATTTACCCCACATTGGTGATCCATAAGAAATTAAGGGAAGACCACCCAGTTTGTTGGACTGATCCTTCAGCTGTTCTGACATGGGCCATACTCAGACTAGGGACCATAAGGTAAAATACGTGCTCTGGTCTCACTCTGCTGGACAATACTGTTCCTTCTAAACACTTTGAAAAACATGTGCTCTCAAAGCATCTGCCACATTGCTCTCTGCAACAGCAGTTTTCAATGGACCATGCCTGAGATGAATAGAAACGCAGGATGTGTATATCACATATAGCAAGGCACTAGAGATTAATGAGACCAGATGTTCCTGAGAATTATGGGGAAGGAACAATGGAATGTTTCTCTACTCTTACTGTTGATTTTCACTTCCCTCTTATGTTTTCTGGATCAAAAGGCTCTGTGTAATCTAGCATATAGTTGAGGCTACTCCTTATAACTCAGGATATGTTTGCATTATGTGTTCATGTTTTTCAGAAGACAACAGTAGAATATATCTGAGTTATTAGATGGCCATGAAAATAGTCTATACTCTTCATATTTTCTTTATTCAAGAAATAATTTAAAATATGTGAATCAATAAAATGTATTGTCAACAAATAAGCAAAAGGGGGATAGGAGAAAGAGCCCACAGGACTCATAACAAAATCGCATAAATCTTAGAAGTTTCACGTTGAGAAAAGGGACAAAGAGCTTTTAATTTTTAGCTAAAATGTAAACAGATCAGCCTAATTTCACAGCACTGTTTTGCTTTTGTTGAACTGTTTTGATAAATGTCCATGTGGCTGGCCTTTGAGAAGATAGTCTATCCAGAAATTTACAATGAAAGGCATCACACTCCAAAATATCAATTTCATCCAACCCAAAAATGTTGAGTCAGGGAAGTTACCAAAGCTTGCATTTCAGTTTCCTGCTTATCTCAGAAGTGAATGAGGAGGAAATGCAATCACCTCTCTCACCATGCTGATCTAAATCCCCTCTGGTAATCACTAGGCAGCTGCTGGGAAAAAGGGCATTTAATCTAAATGTAAAACAGAAAGTACTGCTGATGTTCTGGGCTTCAGTCCACTGATGGGAAACATGTCATCTTCTCTACCTTTTTCTTCCCTGGAAATGAATCAATGTGTTCAGCTTTGAAACTCATCAGCACACCCCTGTTTTCACTTTCCCCACAAATAGATAAGAAGTCCGTAATTTTGACTGAGAATGAACACCCTGCAGACATGATGATTTGTGACAGATAATGCAATTGGTTCCAACAGTGTGGTATTAGATCACAAGTGATGTGAACAATCAAACTGCAAAATAAAACTTCTTCAGGTACAGCACTATTCTTCTAGTGCATGCATAAAATTCCGTGCACAAAACGGCTTTCACCACAGGTAATTGGCTCAAATTACACTACTTCTTTCTTGATAACATCTCTGTGTTTTAGTTACAACAAAATGGAGTAGTGGGTTTAGGCAAAGATACATTTTTAGTGTGAAGTGCTTTGGGAGATATTACTTCTTACTCCGACTGTTGAGTCAGGACCAACACATAGATAAGGCTCCAGCAGGTTTTCTGAGGCAGTTAGTCTAATGGGAGGGGATTGAGCATCTTTCCCCAAGCAGGGCAGCTGATGGATTCAAACCATATATCTTTGAGTGGTCATGAGTATTCTTTACCACTTGCTGAATTTGTAGATATAAGCTTTTAAAGAAAAAATCTCCACCTTTACCATAATGAATTTTTTCTATCTTTACTGAACTTTTCAAACTTCTCTAAATGCTGCTTTATCATCCTATCATGATGATTAAGCTATTAAAAGTGTTTGTATCTTCTTTCTTTTCCTAAATAAATGAAGACTCCCTTGGAGGAACTCTTCTCCATTCCTGATGCTTTCTTATTAGAATTCCCTTGAAATGACAAGCTTAGATCCTCTTCCTCTATCTGAGACTTATTGTTGGTAGGCAAAAGTGAGAAGAAGAAATGTGGGTATTCTGAGAAATTTGCATAGAATTTTTTTGGTATTCTTTTTCCTTCTTCTAATGTTCATGCTGTTATACTTAGTTGTATCAGGCTCTTTAATTGAAAACTATTCAGAGTAGATTTCTATGATTAGAACAGCTTTTGTCTGTGTTTCTTTCTCCTTTTATCATTCTCTCTCCATCTTTCCCCAGATCGTTCTAACCAACCTAGCCAGGTTTCCACAAGCAGTGGTAATTCTTTTGAATACCTTCAGAGACAGACCCATCAAATACAAGATCAGCACTTTCATGACAAATTAAAATTGTCATACTAGAGTCTAATATTAGGGAATCCTCTTACTTTACATATTAACCTACAAGTTATTAAATATTTTTCAGTACTATAGATAATGGTTGAAACTCTAATTTTCCTTACTTTCAAGTGCTTTTAGACCTTTTCAGGGGAAAGACTTACTATTGAAACGCAGAAATCTTTACACTTATAGTCGTCATATGAAAACTACATAAAAATTCTCAATAAGAAATCTAGATTTTTAAAAGAGATTTAAATTTTTGTTGCTATTGAGAACCATATACCAATCCAACCATTTCCACATATACAATTTATTGACATTGGTTACATTCTTTGTGTTTTACAGAAATTCTCACCCTCATTTTTTACATAAAATTCCTCACCCTCATTGACATAAAATCTCTCCTCTCTTATCTAATCTTTTGAGCTGTTACTGTAAGTACCAATTCATATGGATAGACTTTAAATGATAACAATTTGCACAGAAATAATTTTTAATGAATATGGTAAACTATTTTAAGGAGACATCAGGGGAACATTTTTGGCTTAAGATTTAAAGATAATCTCAGAGCAATAGTTTGGGATATTTATTTAAACTTGACAACTCCAGAAAAATCTGGATTCCATAGTTCTTTTCTACATCTTTGCATATTATCAGGATTATTCTATAGAATCTTTGCTCAAAATGTTCTAAAATGGTAGCTAGTCACTATCTAGTTTTGTCTCATGGGAAAAAACAACAACAACAACAACAACAAAAAAAAACACACACCAAAAAATTACAACTAAACAAACCAAAACAAAATCCCATTATTAATTGAAACAATGAGTCTTATATCAAATTTCCTACTCCTCTTTCAAGTTATGGCTCTGTTCCATTCTCCATTTTTCCAGGGAAATAGAGACCAATAATTGTGAGAAATTTGTACTAATCCATAATCTGAAGAGGATTAAATTGGTGAATGGGATCTTCTAAAGATTAAATCCATGTGCACATAAAAAAACAAACAACTTTTTCCAAAAGGGTGAAGAGAAAGCCAACTGACTGGAAACAAACATTTGGCAATATCATCTCAGACAAGTCTCATAATGAAAGTCTATAGAATACTCCTGGGCCTACACAAGAAAATGAATGATAACCAAGTTACAAAATGGGCAAAAGACAGAATTTTCACAGAAGAAGATATTTGAATGTCCAACAGGACATGAAGAAATGCTCAAAATCACTGTCAATAAGAGAGATGCAAATCAAAAACACAATAAGATACCATCTCACTCCAGTAGCAGTGGCAAAGTTTAACAAGACAGCAAGTAATAAATGCTGGAGAGAATGTGGTGATATAGGAACTCTTATACACTGTTGGTGGGATTGTACAATGGCACAATCACTCTGAAAGGCAGTTTGATACTTCCTCAAAAAACAGAATTATATAAATTCCATATGACCCAGCTATTCCACTGCTTGGAATATATCCCAGGAAAATGATAGCTGAGGCACAAATGGTGACAATGTTCATAGCAGTATTATTCACCATAACAAGAACATGGAAACATCCCGGATGTCCAACCACAATGGAATGGATTGAAAAATTATGGTACATTCACATAATGGAATACTAGGCAGTTCACATGGGTGATTTTTGTAAATGATTACCTAACTTGGAAGGGACTAGAGAGCATTATGCTAAGTGAACTAACTCAGTCCCACAAGGACAAATACTGTATTAAAACCATTACTGTAGAATGAATATTAGGATTCAAAGGGGGGAGGATGGAAGCAGAGGAGTGAGGATGTGCAAGGGGTGGGGAGGAGGCAGGAATGTGGTTGTACAATTTGATATGTTTGGGAGTGATCGAAATGGGAAGGATCTGGTGTGAATTACAATGTATTCCAATTTTGTAAATAAATAGAATTTTAAAAGTAATGTAAAACAACAATAACAAAATATTTGAGAGTGCCAATAATTGCTAACTAATAATACCACTATGCAACTGATGTACATCAGAAATATCCTAGAAAATGACAACTATAGTGCCCTATATAAGGGATTCATCAACTTTGACATTTTATTAATTTCTCCTCAATTTGCTGTTTTGCTTCTTTTCTCTTTTCAAGAAAATAAAGATCCTTATCTCTGGGCCATCAGGCAGAATCATGATAGATGGTGAAGAAATTGAGATTGTTAACAGATTTACTTTGCTTGGCTCCACAATCAACACTCTTGGTACCAGCAGATAGAAAATTAAAAGATGAATTATATTGTCAAAAGTCTGCTGTCAGGGACATCTCCAGAGTACTGAAGAGCAATAATATTAGACTGTAGACTAAGGTGCTTAGTCTTTGCGATTATTTGCTATGCACTAGAAAGCTGACCCATTACTAGGGATGATGGAAGGATAAGTGATGCCTTTCAGCTGTGGTATTGGAGAAGAGTATTGAATATACCATAAACTGCTAGGAGAACAAAAAATTCATCCTAGAGAGCATGAAACCAGGCTTCTCCGTGGAGGCATCCTTGGAAGGATGGAGGGACAGCACAAGAGCGGAAGACCCTTGACGAGATGGATTGATTCAGTCACTGGGATGGTGGGGGTAGGTGTGTCAGAGACAATAAAGGTGACACAACATAGAGCAGGGTTTAGGGCTCTTGTACATAGAATCACTATGAGTCGAAAGCGACTTGACAGCACATAAGAACAACAACCACAATAAATGCTGATTATAGACCTTCAACTTAAATTAGAAACTCTGCAAATAATATTTTAATTTTTAAATCTACCTCTACTAGATTGAAATATTTGGGCCATGTCTATGCCCGTACACTTGTTTATGCCCTGCTCTTTTTTCCTATATAAATTCCCAAGAAGTGAGTACTTTATTTGCTAAAAGATAATTTGAAATGTTGGAGACCCCAAATGATCTAATCAAAATAGTTTGAGCCAGAATGAATCAGCATTATTTGGATAGCTGCCTCAGTTTTCCACTTTATTTTTAAATTGACATAACTATAGTGTGTGGCCTTGAGACCATCTGTTACCATGATTATTAGCAAAGAGAGAATGTCATGAATCACTGTTCCCGGAAAGATTCACATTTTGCTGAAAGTTAACTTCCATTGTACTTGAGGTCTTATAAGTCCCAAAAGATAAATTAAAACTCACTTAATGGATATTTACAGTAAACAGTTACTTTGTAGCTCAATACTGACAAAAATTTCCCTATCACTTCAGGCACAAAAAGCAAAGGAGAACTTTCCAGGGGAGTGGCATGTTCTTCATCTGACAAAACTCAGTATAGCTTGGAAAATTCACAAAGAATCTAAAACTCATAAAATGCATTTTCTATCACCAGTAAAATTCCAATTCTTTCCTTTGAGAAGGGTTAAACTTTTTCTAAAGAAAAATCAAATGACAATTAAGTTCAAGTCTATGAAAATTAAAGTATCCTCTCTCATGGAAATATGAATTGCATCTATTTATAGCTTAGAAATCAATATTTTACTCCATTCTTTGGAGAAGACAGGAATACGTAAAAATAATGTCATTACATAGATTTATAGTAACAAAATAACTGAAACAAGGAAAATGGCTTAGAGACTAAGGACTTGGTGAAATGTGAAGGAAACAGGAAATACATTTGAGATTCTTTTTTTTTTTACTTCTCTTCTATGTCTTACATTCCAGGTCAATCACAGGAAATGTCATTAAAACAATCTAGCATCAAATCCTTATTTAATCAGAAGCTTCATGTACACTAAAACTAATTATGGAAGAGCAGCCTAATTAAAAATCAGATAGAATAAAAATTATTCCTGCTTATTTCTCTTCAAATGTCTCCACTGAAAGAGAATATTATTTTTATTTCCTCTACTTAATTACTGTTGCTTCACAAATGACCAAGGAAGATAGAAGGAGAATTGATGCCTTTGAGCTGCGGTGCTGGAGAAGAGTATTGAGAAGACCATGGACTGCTAGGAAAACAAACAGATTTGTCCTGGAAAGGGTTAAGCCGGGTGGCTCCTTGGAGGCAAGGATTCTGAGGCTCCGTCTAACATACTTTGGACATGTTGTGAGGAGAGACCGGTCCTTAGAGAGGGACATCATGCTTGGGAGGGTGGAGGGACAGTGCAGGAGAGGAAGGCCCTCTATAAGGTGGATTGATTCAGTGACTGGGATAATTGGGATGGGAGTGTCAGAGACAGTGCGATTGGCACAGGACAGAGCGGAGTTTAGGGCTGTTGTACATGGGGTCGCTATGAGTCGCAAGCGACTCGACGGCACATAACAACAACAACAAACATAATTATAAACAGGAAAGTACAATTTTTATGTGATTACGTTTTTAATTAAACTTTTAATTTTGCAATACTTAACAAAGCTTATAAAGATAATAGAGAATTTTTTTATACACTGCAACTCAGTTTGCCCTGGCATTAACACTTTATAAAATTATTTTACATTTATCACAGCTAAAGAATCAATAGGAACTCTGGTAGCATGTTCTATAGGACATCTTGATGCTAACCCAGGGTCTATACCTCTCTCTAGTGGTTCCAACTAACCAGTGATTGCAAGGGAGAAAGATAGGCAATTGCCTCCTTTATGACTTAAAGCCTAGGAAACCCACTGGAAAGTCTGTTACAAATATGTTCAAACTAGTCAGCAATGAGTTGGTGTTGAACCAATATTGCTACTTTCAACAAGGTGGATTTTGACGTAGTAACAATGGGCTCTAGTGTATCAGAGATAGTAATGATGGCATGAGATAGCGCAAGGTTTGGATCTGTTGTTCACAGAGTCACTGGGAGTTGTAGTAAAATCAATGGCAACTAACAACAACGTACTTTATAAATTTTCCCCAATCCCTTTCAAGGACATTTTACTTGCTTATCTGTAGAAAGTTGCACTGTTAACCCAAAGGTCATTACTTTCTGGCAGCTTGAACTCACCGTTAGCTCCAAGTCCTTAAGACGGAAAATGTCTAGTGTGGACTACAATCTCAGAAATCCACAGGAGTGGTAGCTAGGAGTTATCTCCAATTCTAAGATTTGAGTGAGTTAATATGTTTTGTACCATCAATGCAAAGCTTCAAGGTTTGAATGCACCTTCCTCTGCAGGAAGAAGGGCAGTTTCCTTCCCTCTGATGTACTGCCTCTGAAAACTCTCTTTGAGGGTCAACTATGGGTTGGTTCTGACTTGATAATATACAACAATATTCCCAACTCCCATCTAGGATGTTGTTGTTGTTGTAGTTAGGTTCCATTCAGTATACTAAGACACATATTAACCCTAACAAGAGATCTAAACCTAACTCTATTCTACACCATCTTCACCATATCTGACATACTCGATGACCACTGCTAGTCACCATATTGATTCATCTTGTTGAGAGCTTTCCTCTATTTTGTTTACTCTCAACTTTTCAAAGTATGATATCATTTTTCAAGGATTGGTTGGTCCCCTCCTGACAACACGTCCAAAGAACCTAAGATGAAGTTTTATCTTACCTCTCCAGGACATGTTGGCTACACTTTCTCCAAGACATATTCTTTGTTCTTTTGCCAGTCCATGTGATTTTCAGTAATCTTCTCCAACACCATAACTCAAAAGCATTGATTCTTCTTTTGTCTTTTGTATTCATGGTCCAACATTCGGATGCATACCAAGTAATCCAAAAGACAATGCTTGAATGCGTGGATCTTAGTCTTAAACTGCCTTGCTAGCTCCTCAGCACTTTAAGAGGTCCTTGACAGTAGATTTCCTTAATAATGTGCAGCTTTTGCTTTATTCACTTATGAAACCAAGATGTTGATTATGGATCTAAGTAAGGCCGAATCATTAAGGACTTCAATTTTCTTTCCTTCTATCATGATGGCGCCTATTGGCTCAATAGTGAGGAGTTTTGTTTCCTTAATGTTGAGATATAATCCATATTGAAGATGTAGTCTATGATCTTCTGCAAAAACTGCTCTAAATTATCCTCACTTTCAGCATGCAAGGTTATGGCATGTGTATAATACAGGTTATTGTTGAGCCTTCCTCAAATCCTGATGCCATTGCATTTAGTCTTTAAATCTTGTTAGTTTTCTCTTGCCAATACCAGTTTCTCAGATGGGTGCTGGTTTTTTATGACTCTTAACATTTTAAAAAATAAAGACTGTTTTTCAATTTTAATTTGAATGATGATTTACTTGACTAAGGTTATCATATCAGATTTAGGGAGAATAAGAATACTAGTAAACTACCATTTTAATCATATCTCCCCCAAGTGTACATATAATCAACATGAGTTTTTTGATTATGCTAATCTTGATCAGCTTGCTGAGGTAATATTTATCAGGTTTCTATAAGGCAATTCTGGCTCTCCCTTTCATAGCCTACTATTGTTGTTGTTTTTAAGTGCCAGCAAGTCATAGATGACTCATACTGACCCTATAAACAAAAGACCTGAACAGTTGTATAACTTTCATCATTTCTCCAAGTTCATACGGTTTCTGGAGGCAAGCTATTTCAGAAGTAGATACCACTCCTGCTTCCAAGCTTGTTTTAATAGGGAAGCTCCAACAAACATTGCCCACCATGGGTAACCACTATGCATTTGACACATCTCTGTCACAGGGTTTAGCATCACAGTCACCACTAGGTATCTCTGTACAGCAAATGGACAGACCAGTGCTAAACCACTTACAAGAATGTTAGACAAAAAGCAATTAAAACCAGGCCTGAGGACCACAGATTAAAATCACCTATCTTTGGCTTGGTAGCATTACTTTCTATCCACTCAACCAACAGAGTTCTCTCTAAAATTGCACTGCTATACTACATAGATTCATTTTATCATCTTAAAGAATCTCTTACGATTTTTAATTATACACAAGAAAGTAAAATTTTTACCTGCTACAATATTTTTTATATTTTATTTTATTTTTTGTTTTCTTACTTTATTACAAGATTGGTAGAGTTAAGGAAGTTAAAATCAAGAAATGCTGTTAACTACTTATATCCACCTCCCTAAACTGCAGATAAAGATAGACTCTCAATGGAATCTCAGTGGAGAGAAGAATGAAGGATATTCCTAGAAATTTAAAACAAAAAACCAAAAAACTTAAGGAAAAGAATCTGTGGCAATAATTGCAAATTAGTCGCAGTACAAATTCAGAGCTCTTCTCTCTAGTTTCTCACTTTAGTCTTCTTTTTGGTGTTTTCAAAATCTTTTCCGTATTGTCTTCTTCCTTAATAAAAGAGAGTGAGGTAGAGGTAGAAATGAGTCAATATTTCTGTAGAATTGTACACAAAGGGAGAAAGAAAGCTAAAATCGATTTTTGTATTACTATGATTCTGAAAACATGAGAAATGAATATTACTTTTGTAACTGTTCATCTACATCTCAAAGAGAAATGGTTAAATATAATGGAAACAAAATTGCATGTCAACATTCCTATGTTACAAGCACAAATGCTATAATTATTGTTGTGAAAACATTATTACTGGTTTAGGGAAAATATTTTACACTTATCATTATGAAAGTTAAAAAATAACCTAGATTATAAGCAGACATTTCTTTAAAAACTTTGCATGTGTAACTCTAAATATATTTTTACCAGAATTTTTTTCTACATAAATGTTTACTTGACTTGAGATTGAAGTTTAACACACATACAAATCAAAGATCTGACTTATCTTGCTATTTATATTCCTACCAGAAATGTATGACAGTTGCAGTTGCTCTATATTTTCAGCACTTATTTTATTAATTTTTTTTATTTTAGTTATTTTAGTAGGTGTGTACTGTACTTGCATTTGGAAAAAATATCTGATAATTCATTATACTGAAAATTTTCGTATGTTTATTGATCATTTCTGAAGCTTCTGTCTGAATATCTGTTAAAATGTGTTCCAAATTTTTAATTGAATTTTTGTTTTATTACCAAATCAAACATTTTTGCATATTTTGCAAATATTTTGCAAACATTTTTGCATATTTTGTATATTTTTTAATATTTTGCACCGAAGTTCTTTATTAAATTTTTGTTTACTAATATCTTCTGCTCATTGGCACTGACAATGAGCCAGAATCAACCAGACAACAATGAATTTTGGTTTGGTTTTAATATCATCTACTAGTATATTATTTATCTTTTCTTTTTGTTTATAGTGTCTTTTGAAGATGGAGCGTGTTGATTTTGCTAAAATTCATGTTATTCTTCAAAAGCTGAATCATAGGGACAGAAAAACAATCAAGAATTTCCAGAAGCTAAGGACATTTGGAGGGAATTGCCTAAAAATGAGTACAAGTCATCTTAACCAGATAGATCAAGATGTTCAATATTTTTATTATAGTAATGATTACACAATTATATACATTTGTAAAAACTTATCTATCTTTATATTTTTTACAGGCAAAAATTTACCTTATGTAAAATATAGCATTATAAATGAAATTTGAAAACAAAGTCTGTTTGCAATTCTCACATTCTGCAGTGAAACAAATTTATTTTGTCAGGCAAAAAAAAAAATTAACTTCTATTTCTTTTTTGTTTCAAAAGTGAAAATAAAAACCACCTGTACAATAAAGGTTTGCTTTTCTTTCTCTAAATTAAACCACAATTTCATTAATATTTTCAAAGACCTTTTCAATCCCAAAGACAAACAAACAGAAATAAAAAAGAAGCAATAAAAAAGGGGGATATAATATCATAGTCTCAATACTACCTTCCAAATCTAACAAACAAGGAAAGAAACAAGGTGTTTTGATTAGATCAAGGTTGAAGAAATAAAGATGAGTGCAAATTTGAATAAGTAAGTTGATCATTGATATCTCCTATTTAATGACACATTTCCTCATAATTTATTCTATTAAAGCACCTCATTAACTCATACATGTCAGCAGG
This sequence comes from Elephantulus edwardii, assembly GCF_000299155.1. Lineage (NCBI taxonomy): Eukaryota > Metazoa > Chordata > Mammalia > Macroscelidea > Macroscelididae > Elephantulus > Elephantulus edwardii. The sequence goes on from NW_006399793.1 coordinate 19,870,533, forward strand.
ATAAATTCTATATTGTTCTTTTCACACATTCAATCTTCCTCATGACTGTCATTTTAACATAAAGTATTTCTTGTAGTTCATCTATAAAAATACAAGTTGCTACTTTGTGCATATAGCCAGGATGGACCAATCCCTGGAAAAGGACATCATACTCAGAAGGGTGGAGGGATAGTGCAGGAAAGGAAGACCCTGATACAATGGATTGATAATAGTGACTATGGCAATGGGGACAGGTGTGCCAGAGTCAGTGAGACTGCCTAAGGACAGGGTATGCTTTAGAACTGTAGTACGTGGGGTCACTATGAGTCACAGGTGACTCAATGCCACATAACAACAGCATATTGAAAAATGTATTTTTCTATTTTGTTGTTGTTATCATGTGCTGTTGACTCAACTACAATTCACCCTATGAAAAATAGTTCTGAATCCTGCCCTATTCTGAACTTATCTCACTATCTCTAGCACACCTGCGCTTATTACCCAAGTTATTATGTCAATTCATTTCATCTCCTGTGCTTTCCTTCTACTCTTCCAAGCATCACATCTCTCTCCGAAGACTGCTCCTTCCTGGCTACATATCCACAGTATGTGAGATGGAGCTTCAAACCCTTGCCTTCAAGGAATAGCTTGGGTTTGCCTTCTCCAAAACAGATCTGTTAGATTTTCTGGCATATTTTGATATTCTCTGGTATATTCAGAGAGACCTCTCCAAAGTATTGAAGAACAATGATGCCAGTCTGGAAACTAAGGTGGGCCTGATCCAGGCCATGTTGTTGTTGTTATGTGCCATCGAGTCGCTTGCTACTCATAGCGACCCTATGTAGAACAGCTCTAAACTCTGCCAATCTCATTGTCTCTGACACACTCATCCCAATTGCCCCAGTCACTGAATCACCTCCCAGAGGGTGTTCTCCTCCTGCGCCTGCCCTCCACCCTCCCAAGCATGATGTCCTTCTCCAAGGACTGGTCCCTACTTACAACATGACCAAAGTATGTTGTTGTTGTTGCTATGTGCCGTCGAGTCGCTTGCGACTCATAGCGACCTTATGTACAACAGCCCTAAACTGCTCTGTCCTGTGCCAATCGCACTGTCTCTGACACTCCCATCCCAATTATCCCAGTCACTGAATCAATCCACCTCATAGAGGGCCTTCCTCTCCTGCGCTGTCCCTCCACCCTCCCAAGCATGATATCCCTCTCCAAGGACCGGTCTCTCCTCACAACATGTCCAAAGTATGTTAGACGGAGCCTCAGAATCCTTGCCTCCAAGGAGTCACCCGGTTTAACCCTTTCCAGGACAAATCTGTTTGTCTTCCTAGCAGTCCATGGTATTCTCAGTACTCTTCTCCAGCACCACAGCTCAAAGGCATCAGTTCTCCTTCTATCCTCCTTGGTCATTGTCCAACTCTCTGATGCATAACAGGTGATTGCGAAGACCATGGCCTGTATCAGACGCACCTTAGTCTCCAGAGAGACACCTCTGCTCTTCAGCACTTTGGAGAGGTCCCTAACAGCAGACTTTCCCATGGCAATGCACCTTTTAATTTCCTGGCTGCTGGTGCCAAGACTGTTGACTGTGGAGCCAAGCAAACTAAAGCTGTGTACAATCTCAATCTCTTCACCATCCATCCTGATGCTGCCAATTGGTCCAGTGGTGAGAATCTTTGTCTTCTTGACATTGAGCCTCAATCCATATTGGAGGCTGCAGTCCTAGACACTCTGCAGCAGGCTCTTCAGGTCCTCTTCTGTTTCAGCAAGCAGGGTTGTGTCATCCGCATAACGCAGGTTGTTGATAAATTGTTCACCAATTTTTATCTTGTGGAGGCCCTGGGGTATTCTGTAAAATTTTATATAAGGCCTTCATCTAAAATGGTATTGTCAAATGTTTTTGTTTTTGTTTTTTTTCCCAGGTGTAGGTTTTCTTTTTAGCCTGTTGGAAAGTTTCTGATATGCACACGGATTTAATCTTTAAACAGTCCCATGCATCAATTTTATCCTCTTTAGTTTGTGCATTTCTGATGGTATTTGGCAGTCTCTTTATACATTAGACCAGCGCTACTAAGCTTGATCCCGGTTTGTTTCTTATAAACTTTATAGTTTTGGGCTTTACTCCCAGGTCTCTGATTCATCTTGAGTTTATTTTTGTGAATGATGTGAGACGTGGATCCTGTTTCAGCTTTCTGCAGGTGGAAGTCCAGTTTTGCCAGCACCATTTGTTGAAGATGTTATTATTTCCCCATTTAATAGCTTTGATTTCCTTGTTGAATATCAGTTGACCAGAGACAGCTGGGTCTATTTCTGGGTTCTCAATTCTGTTCCATTGGTCTATGTGCCTGTCATTGTACCAGTACCATGCTGTTTTGGTTACTACTGCTGTGTAGTAGGTTTTGAGGTCAGGGAGTGCCATGCCTCCGACCTCATTTTGTTTCTCAGAAGTGATTTGATTATTTGGTGTCTCTTGCCTCTCTAAATCAATTTGATAATTTCCCTGTCAATCTCCTTGAAAAATGGATATGGCATCTGGATTGGGATCGCATTGAGCATGTAGATTGCTTTTGGTAGGATTGTTATTTTCACAATATTGAGTCTTCCTATTCATCTTCATGGATGATACTCTTTATATCATCCCATACTTCATCCATCTGGTGTTCACTCATAAGTATTCAAGGCCTCAAACCTGTTTCCGAGATGGTCTTGAATTCAGGAGAGATAGACTCAAGGTCAAACTTTGATTCTTGTGGATTTGATGTTACTAGGAGGGGCTATTCCTTGGAGAGGGACATGCTGCTTGGAAGGGTTGAGGGTTGATTAAAGGTAGTAAGACCCTCGACCAGAAGAATTGACATGGTAACTGCTGCAATGAGTTCCAGTGTGTCAGGAAGTGTGAGGATGGCACAGGATGGGGGAATGGCATTATATCATAGGGGCACTATGAGTTGTACTCTACTTGATGGCACCTAAGAACAACAACCTCACTTACTGACGTGATCAGATTCCAGAACTAGGTTGTTATGTGAAAACCACCATTGTGTAAAAATGAAGCATAATCACATCAGATCACAAAGAAGAGGAGGATGACTGCGTCATTATAAAATTGTCAAATTATTTCTTTATGCAGCTTTCAAGCCACTGACAATCATAATCCAGCTATTTGGACACATAAATTTAAGCATTGTTACTCACATCTCAAACTTCTGTGTTGCTACTGCTACACACATTGTTAATACACCAAGTAGCTGGACAGTAGACATTTTATTATCATAAATATTAAATGTTTAATAATGAGATCAAATCCGAGATAAAATTAAATATGCACCTTTCAGTTACTCTTTTTGTTTAGATATAGTTATTATTTAGACCTTATTCTTTCTGGTTTCCTAGAAATGTTAAGTCGTCTGTTTTGTTGTTTCAATTTACTTTCTTTAAGTATTTGTCTGGGTTGGTATCTGAGTGATGCTGCTGTGTGTCTTTGTCACAGGTTGTTTTCTGACCTCATTGGTTCTCTTTCTAAAAGACTCCCTTTAATAGACTTCATTATGGACTTATTTTAAGAAATCCTCTTAAGTGCTGCTTCTCTGGGAATGTTTTAATTTTGGCATTGCTCTTGAATGCTAATTTCCTTATGTGATCTTGCACCAGAAAATAAAGAAACCAAAGCAAAGGAAAGGAAATTCTAGAGTACAAGAGCTGAACAGAGCATTTCAAAGGATGATTCAACAAGACAAGGCAAAGCATTATAAAGAAATGGGCAAGGCCTTGTAGTTAGAAAAACAAGGAAGAATGTGCATGTCATTTCTCAAGTTGAAAGAGTTGAAGAACAAATTCAAGCCTCAAATTGGAGCATTAAAAGATTCTGTGAACATAATCTTGAAGGATGCAAAAAGCACAGGAAGAAGATGGAAAGAATACACCAGCTTAATGTACAAAAAGGAATTAGTCAACACTTAACCATTTCAGGGAGTAGAATATAATAAAGAACAAATATTACTTAAGGAAGAAGTCCAAGCTGCACTGGAGGGACTGACAGAAACAAAATCCAAGAATTCATGCAGTAAAAACTGAGGTTTTCAGGAAACAGATGAAAACCTGAAATGTTCGCTAGTCTCTGTCAACAAACGTGGACGACAGATGCCTGACCAATGTTTGTTTCCATTCCCCAAAAAGGTGATCCAACAAACTGAATAACTTATTTAGGTCAATAATACTACATGCAAGGAAAGTCTTGCTGAAGAGTATTTTTAAATGACTGGAACAGCACAGTGACGGGGAACTTTCAGAAGAGGCTATGGAGAGAGGTATATCAGTATTGAAGCCAGATGGATCTTGGCTGAAAGAAAAGATCACCAGAAAGAAGCTTATTTGTATTTTATTGACTGTGCATTTGAGTGTGTGGAAAACAAGTTATGGATAACTCTCCACTAAGCTGAATGGAGATCCCAGAACACACAATTGTGGTTATATGAAGCCTGTACGTAGACTAAGAAGCAGTTGTCGGAACAGAACAAGGGAGCACTGCATGCCTTAGAAAAGTGTGTTTCAGGGTTGTGTTCTTTATGTATACCTCGTCAATCTGTATGCTTAGCAAATCATTTGAGAAGCTGGGTTGTATCAAAATGTTTACTTGTGTGTTTTATTGACTGTGCAAAGGCTTGGACTGTGTAGCATACAATGAATTACAGATAGCATTGAGATGAGAATCCCTTACCATTAGTTAGCTAATGCAAAACCTACATATAGACCAAGAAAAAGTTGTCTGGAAAAGATAACTGTTGCTGCAGTTGTTGATAGATGTTTGTCAAGCTGACTACAACTCATAGTTGTTCACAGACTTTATGGACAATGGATAGTAACCTTGCTCTATCCTACACCATCCTAACAATCTTCCCCAAGAACTACTGATGTTGTTATGGTCACTATGTCACTAAACTGTAATCTTTCTCTTGCTGACCTTCTATTTTTCTGAGAATTATGTCTTTTCCAAGGATTAAACGTTTATGACAATATGCTCAAGTTTGTGAGAAAAAGTTTTACCACCCTGGCCTGCGAGGAACACCCTGGTTGAGGTTCCAAGATTGATTTGTTTGGGTATGTTTTTTGTATTTTTGGTTTGTTTGGGGTTGTTGGGTTTGGGGTGGGGTTTTTTTTCTCTCAGTTCATGGGATATTCACTATCTTCCACCAACACCACAATTCAAAGACATCCACTTTTATTAATTTTCCTGATTTCATTGTTTTGCTTTCAGATGCAAATCCACCAAATGAAAATACCATGGCTTGGGTCAGGCACATGTTATTTTTCAAAATTGCATCCTCACTCTTTAGCACTTTAAAGGCTTCTGTAAGAGCAGATTTGCCCAAGACAATACATCTTTTGATTTCTTTACTGTTACTTCCAAAATAAAATCATGGACAATTTCAATCTTTTTTTTTTCCATTCTATCATGATACTGTCAGAGACATCTCCAGAGTACTGAAGAGCAATGATGTCAGTCTGGAGGTTAAGGTGCACCTGATACAGGCCATGGTCTTTACAATCACTTGCTATGCATCACAGAGCTGGACAATGACTAGGAATGAAAGAAGAATTGAAGCCTTTCAGCTGTGGTGTTGGTGAGGGGTATTGAATATACTATGGACTGCTAAGAGAATGAACAGGTTGATCCTAGAGAGGATTAAATCAGGCTTCTCCTTGGAGGCAAGGGTTCTGAAGTTTTCTCTGACATACTTTGGACATGTTGCAAAGAGGGACCTGTCCTTGGAGAGGGACATCATGCTTGGGAGGATGGAGGGAGAGTCAAAGAGAGGAAGACCTTCTATGAGATAGATTGATTCGGTGACTGGGGTAATGGGGTAAGTATGTCGGAGACAATAAGATAGGCACAACATAGAGTGGGGTTTAGGGTTGTTGTACATAGGGTCACTATGAGTCACAGGCGACTCAACAGCACATAACAACAACAGCATCATGATGCGGCTTATTGTTAAGAGTAGTAGCATTTTTGTTTTCTTTATGTTGAAATGTAATCCATATTAAATAATATAGTCTTTGATCTTCTACCATAATCTTCACTTTTTCCAAGTTTGGTATGCCATCTATGTAATTCTGGTTGTTGATTAGTCTTCCTATAATATTAACATTGCTTTATTTTTTATGTAGGCACATTTCCTAAATTATTTGCTCAGCATGCAGACTGAATAGAAATGGAGAAAGAATACAATGATGATACACACTTTTCCTCATTTCAAACCCAGAACAATCCCTTTGATCTGTCCTAATAACTGCTTATTAGTTTATTTACAGGTTTTCATGAGTACAATTAAAATTTCTCTTTCCAATTTTTCTCAATGTTATTTATAATGTATTATAGTCTACAGTGTCAAATAATTTGTATAGAAAATAAAACCAAGGTATGAAAATTTCTGGTATTCTCTGCTATCAAGCAAGATCCGTTTGATGTATATCTTCTTCTATGACTTCTAAAATTCAGCTTGAACTTTTGGTGTTCCCTATTAATTTATCATTCTAGTCATTTTTTTAAAAAAATAATCTCCAGTAAGATTTCATTTCTGTGTGATATTAATGATATCGATCAACAATTTCTACCCTTTATATCATATACTTTGGATATATTGCAAGATGGGTCTAGTCTTTGGAGAAGAACATGATGCTTGGAAAGTCAGAGGGACAGTGCAGGAGAGGAAGACCCTGGATGAGATGGATTTACAGAATAACTGGGATAATTGGAGTAAGTGTGTCAGAGACAGTAATATTGGCTCAGAATAGGGCAGGGTTTAGAGTTATTGTGCATAGGGTTGGTATGAGTCACAGTCGATGGCACATAAAAACGACAACAATTGGAAATTTTCAGCCAGCTGTGAGAGATCTATATTTGCTCCCTTTAAAAAAGTTATCCATATTTTTAATGGAGCAATTCAATCCACAGCAACTATTAGAATATTCTAAATTATGTTACAAGGAATGGAAAAGTAACTAGTAGTTAAGAAAGAAGACATTCTGTCAAAGTTATCATTTAAAAACTTCCAACCTATTTTAAAATTGCATATTATGGTATATTTTTAACCCTATTTGCTGTTATTGAAACAGAAACTGAAACATTTCCTCTAGAGTTAAGAAACATCTGAAAATGTTAATGTTGGTGCTAATTCTGAGTTCCATTTGAAATGGATCTTATCTCTGCATATTAGCATCTGAGATCTATCACCAAAGATCTACCTTTATGATTTTTCTTTTTTTTCTTCTAGTTTTATTCTCTTCTTGTTTTTGGTATTGTTGTTTTATCCTCATTTTCAATTCCATCCTATTTGTACTGCATTATAAAATATCAGAGGCTGGGATACAGAATGGAAACTCCTAAGACTTGCTAACTCATTAGGAGCTTTGATTTTATCCACATAAATCTTCATGTGGAAATCAGAGAAGTGAGCAAGTTACAGATTGTTCCCCACCCACTAACGCCATGAGTTCTCTGGCTCCCCCATTACACTTAGTTATCCAACAAACTCAGAGGTTCTGGCCTTGGGGCCCTCACAGGAGAAGGCCGAGGATAATGACACTGTGGAGACTGATACAGCGCATCTGGTTGCCTTATGTCAACCAGACATCAGAGGCACAACATAACAACTCACAAACTAAAAGAAATTTTTTTATTGGATAAACTTTGTCAAAAGAGGAGTAAACCAAAAGCTATTGCTGTTGAGTTAATTCCAACTCATGATTGCAATACACAATCTTTCAAGTTAATTAATTGCGTGATTACTGATTAACCACATGAACATTTGTTTAGAAAGAAAAGCCACACCCTGCAGCTGAAAGTTACTGCTCATCATCTACTTTCAGGATGGTGAAAAGACTTCACCATTGAACTACAAAACAAAACCCTGCCAGTAACAGAACTGAAGTTTGTCTTTATTGAAACTGTGAAAAGAGTGAACATTCATATTAAACTTTCTGGACCCTGACATCCAGATGCAGTTTCACAACCAGACATGCTTCTCGGTAACACAATTATCCCCACCCTAACACTTCTCAGCCTTTTCACTTGCCTCCACATTACTTGGTTTACAAATTACATCATCATCATGAAAGTATTGAGTTGCAGCTTTTCACATTTAACAGCCTAGCACACAGTTTACAGAGTTAGAAATAATTACAACCAGCCTTTAGGCATGATTTTGAAAATTATCTTGCTTTAAATAGTTTGTAATAAACCTATAAAATAACAATGATAAGGCTCAATCAACAAAAATGTATATCTTTTTCATTGATATCTTAATTCTAAATTGTCATGTTTTATTACAATTAAAATACTTTCCAATGCTAAATAAATCTGATGAATATACAGTCTAAATTAGTTAATTAAGTCAATAGCAAATTCTCTTACCACACCTTCCCCATCCCAGGCCAGATAAAGAGGGTAAGTATTTGTGACAAGTTCATGCTATTTGTTTGAAAATCAAATTTCCTGTATTTTAATTTCAACTCCATTTATTAACTAATGTATTAATTGAGGTTTCCAAAGTTATATAAGCAATAAAATATAAACAAAGAAATAAATTATAACTATACAGGGAGCTATGGTGGGCTAGTGGCAAGAAGCTCTGCTACAATCCCAAAAGCACGCGGGGTACACAAATACAAATCAACACACACCCATGTGGCTTCCATGTGGAGACCAGAATTTTATTCCCATTTTATATACCACATCTGTCAGTGGAAACCTGAATGGTATTATTGTGCTGAGTAGATTTCAGTGGAGCTTTCAGACTAACATAAACTCAGAAGCAAGACCTGAAAAATCTAATTCCAAAACTTAACTAATGAAAATTCTATGGCTCACAATACTTGATCTACAACATATTCTGGGATTGGAATAAAACCAAGCAGTATTTTGTCCTGTTGTACATGAGGTCACTGTAGGTCAAGTAGCAACACAATGGAATGGGAAACAACAATACAATAATCACAAAATACCTAGTTAGAAAGAGTGAAAATCAATTGTTTATTCTAGCAGGCCAGCAAGTAAGGCAAGGGTTGATCCTGCTGTCAGGAAATGGAAGTACATACTAAGTAACTTTTTGCTCAAGTGTTATAGGTAGTTTTTCTTCTTCCTATTTTGTAAAATGAAAAGATAGAAGATTCAGCTTGGAGAAGGCAGAATTCTTCTTATTCAAAAACCCTGTTTGTCCACTTCACCTTTAATTGATTAAATGAGACATCACTTACATTATCAATTCTCTTCGTTTTCAATCAACTATTACAGCTATCGCCAGTCACAGTTTCTGTTCCGCTGATTCTGACTCATGGTGATTTCATGTGTGTTACAGCTGAGCTGTGCTGCATAGGGCGTGCAATAGTATTTTTTTTCCAGAAGTAAACCACCAAATCTTTCTTTCAAGGAGACCCTGGGTAAATTCAAACCTCTAACTTTTTTGTTAACAGCAGACGGTGTTAATTTTTGCACCAAACAGAAACTCCAGATGTCAAACTTAAGTACAAAATACCTTCATAGAAATACATAAATCAGTGTTTCTTTCTACAGTGAGGTGTTGGACTCTAACCAAACTGACATGAAGCTACCCATTAGACCTGAGTAAATAATTATTAAATTATTACATATTTCAATTTATGAATTGTAAAATAAGAATAAAAAGAATATTTATATCATCATATTGCTAGAGAAAAAAATTAGTAGGTGTAAAAGACTTAGAAGAGTGCTTATGTCATTGAACACCTTCAGCAAATGCTAAATACTATCTTTTGTCAATGTCTGAAAGCAAAAGATTATGTGATAGTCTACTTATTAAAATGAAAATATAATCTAAGAAATTGATACCCGAAAGGCCATGGTATTTACTGGTGTCATTAAGAATTAGAAAAAGATGAGATCAGGTAACTCCTTATTCAGTTAAATTAATCAGTGTTGTAAATTTCTAAGATATACTAATAGTTCACATATGTTGTTTTTGACAGCCATTCAGTTGATTTTCACCTCAACAATGAAACTTGAAGAAGAATTATTCTTGAAGACTTTTTAGGCAATAGTCTTTATGGAAACACTGAGTACTTGAAGGGGAATTCAAACAATATCACATAGTTGATGTACCTATTAACTTTTAAAAGAACCAAGTGGTTGGAGAATGGTATATGTATAGGGCCAAGTGAGAGGTAAATTTGGACTAAGACTTCACTGTGGAAAACTTATTAATTCACAACAAATAACTTTAAGCAATAGAGTAGTGTGAAAAATATATTGCTTAGATAGGAGATAAAAGTGGGAGAAAATATTAGGGAGAAATGGAATAATCTAGACATTACATAATGACCCCTGAACATTTTGGTTAATTTTAAATTTAATTGAACAAAGCTGAAGGATATATTCCACACACCTCATTTCACTATCATCACTGACCAAATCCTCTCTCCATACAAAGATGAAAAGAACTGAAAAGTATGTATGACAAACATCCTCATAAATTTTTAGTAACAAGAGTTTGTTTGTAAAACCCATCACTAGCTCATAAATCAGCTCTCAGAGTTTCACCATAGTCCTAAAATTTTATGACAAGTGATGACTTAAGCTGTTCCACAAAACATCATCTGAGAGGATCCAGCCAGTTCTTGGGGGAGCTTGGATTGTGATCTGCTACAATCGGCATCTTTAGCCAGTTTCTACAGCATACTATTACCAAGAGAAATCTATCTGACAATATGATTTACATCAAAACCAATAGATTTTTAATTCAATAAACAAGAGTGGAGACAGAAAATGAAGTTTAGCAATCATTGCTTTTTACTTTGACCTGTGATTGTTTTTTCAAGTTTCTAAAAATGTATTATTATCAACTTATCATATTTTGAGCACTTAACACAGGTCATATTGCTTCCTAAGAAAAGGAAACCTTTGAGTTTTTCCATTAAATTGCATTTCTTGACATGAGTGTTTCACATTCTTCAGCCAGAAAACAGACACTTACCACTTCTAACTGCTTAAGAATCTAGGAAGACCAACTGTACATTTTAAAGCTTTGTAGTGGAGGAACCCAAGGAAAAAAGTGGCTGTGAGTGACTGTATTGTTACTTAATAAAGAGTCTTATAGAACTCAGAAATCAAACGGAAGGACACTGATTAATCAAAAGCACTGAAGAGATGGTTAACATAGTTAAGTGACTGAGACAGATTGGATTTTGAATTCATAGTTTGAGTACTTAGCCATTTCCTAATATTTCTCGTTATTAACTATACCATCAAGTCAAGTATAACTCATAGCCAACCTATGAACAACAGATCAGAACCCTGGCCTGTGCCATTCTCACAATCTCTGACATACTAAAGCCCATGGCTGCAATCATTCTGTCAATCTACCTGGTTGCGTGTCTTCTTCTCCTTTGCTGTCTTTCCATTTCTCCAAGCATGATGTCTCCATTGAATATCTTCTTCTAGCAACATGAGATGAAGATTTATTATCTTTACCTCCAAGTAGCACTTTGGCTACATCTTTTCCAAGACATACTTTTTGTTCTTTTTGTAGCCCATGGGTTATTCAGCATTCTTTTCTAGCACTACAATTCAAAGGCATCAATTCTTCTTTAATCCTTATTCATTGTCCAGGTCTCAGATGCAAAATAAGTGACTGAAATGGCCATGGTCTGAATCAAGCGCATCTTTGTTCTCAAATTGACATCACTGCTCCTCAATATTTTGGAGATGGCCCTGAATATAGACTTTCCTGTTATCCTGAATTGCTAGTACCAAATGTATTGATTGTGAGTGCAAGTAAGAAATCATTTACAGTTTCAATCTTTTCTCCATCACGATGTTGTCTATAGGTCCAGTGGCAAGAATTTATGTTTCTTTATATTAAGAAGCGAGTGAACTTCTGAGGAGGACCTCATGTACTTACTGCAGAGGGTCAAGGACTGCAGCCTTCAGTATGGACTGAGGCTCAATGTCAAGAAGACAAAGATTCTCACTACTGGACCATTTCGTAGCATCTGGATGGATGGCGAAGAGATTGATATGGTTCACAGCTTCAGTTTGCTCAGCTCCACAGTCAACACTCTCGGCACCAGCAGCCAGGAAATAAAAAAACATATTGCGATGGGAAAGTCTGCTGTTAGGGACCTCTCTAAGGTACTCAAGAGCAACGGTGTCTCTCTGGAAACTAAGGTGCACCTGATACAGGCCATGGTCTCTGCAATCACTTGTTATGCATCAGCAAGCTGGACAATGACTAGGGAGGGCAGAAGGAGAATTGACGCCTTTGAGCTGTGGTGCTGGAGAAGAGTATTGAGTGTACCAGGGACCGCCAAGAAAACAGATCCAACCTTGAGAGTGTTAAACCAGGTTGCTCCTTGGAGGCAAGGAGTCTGGGGCTTCGTCTGACATACTTTGGACATGTTGTAAGGAGAGACAGGTCTTTAGAGAGGAACTTCATGCTGGGTAGAGTAGAGGGACAGCGCAGGAGGGGAGGACCCTGTATGAGGTGGATTGATTCAGTGACTGGGATAATCTGGATGGGTGTGTCAGAGGAAATTAGACTAGCACAGGATAGAGCACGGTTTAGGACTGTTGTACATAGGGTCGCTATGAGTTGCAAACGACTCGACGGCACATAACAACAACAACAACATATTAAGAAGCAATTCATATTTAAGATTTATTATGACCTTGGACCCATATATCCCTCTTTATATATATTTTAACAGGGTTCCCAGGGAATATGAAACAGGTCTATTTTTATAGAAAATTCAGTAAAGGAGAATAATGCATTTTCTAAGAAAAAAGGTAACACACAGTCCATTTCGGTTCTAGGCTTCTGGCTGCTACAATCCTTGAATTCTGAGAGGACAAAAGAATAAGATGAGAAGATTAGATAAAGCACAGATAAAATAAATGGGAATTATACCCACGTACTTACTTTTCTCTCTCACTACTTCATTAAATACTTGTAAGTTCTTAACATATTGTCTGCAAATGAGCACCAAAAAGTCACAGTCTGAAAGGAGAAACAGATGTATAAACAAGTGTTTTTAATCAAGTGATGAAGTTTTAGAAAAATAAATAAGGGAGCAAAGGGACGCATTTTAAATCCACCAGGTGCCCCAATGGACGATGGGCAATCTCCACATAACCAAAACAGCATGATACTGGTACAATGACAGGGACACAGATCAATGAACAGAATTTAGAACCCAGAACTTAACCCATCTATCAATTAAGTGCTCTGTAGCCTAGTGGTAAGGACTTATGCTGCAACCCAGAATGCACAAGGTTTCAATCCACCAGCTGCTCCAAAGGAGAAGCATGTCCTGTCTTCTACCATTCAATTAACTACCTCTGAAAACTCACTGGAGGGTCAGCTGTGGGTCAGTTCCAACTTGAGGGTAATAACAACAACAAACTATGGTCAACTGATATTTGACAAGAAAATAAAATATATAAAATTGGGAAACGATAACCTCTTCAACAAAAAGGTGCTTGCAAAACTGGAGTGCTGCCTGTTAAAAGCTGAAGCAGGAGCCACACCTCTTGCCATACTCAAAAATCAACTCAAGATGAATCAGAAACCTAGGTGTAAAACCCAAAACATAAACATCTTAAGAGACAAATTTGGATCAAGCTTAGAAGGCTTCATCTATGCTATAAAGAAGCTGTCAAGTACAGCCAGAAATACATAACCAGGAAAGGATAAAATTGATGAGTGGGATCTCCTAAAGATTAAATCCTTGTGCAATCAAAGACTTTTTCCAATAGAGTGAAAAAGAAAACCTACTGACTGGTAAAAAGTATTTGGTAAAAGTATTTGGAAAAGTATTTGGTAAAAAGTACCATTTCAGACAAGGGTCCCATAACAAAAGTTTAAAAAATCCTAAAGGAACTCCACAAGAAAAAGACTGATAACCCATTTACAAAATTGGCAAAAACCTGGAAAGACTTTTCACAGAGCAAGACGTTCGGATGGCCAACAGACACATAAAGAAATGCTCCAAATCGTTGGCAACAAGAGAGATGCAAATCCAAACCTCAATGAAACCATTTCACCCCAGTAGCAGTGGCAAAGTTTAATAGGACAGGAAGCAATAAATGTTGAAAAGGATGTGAAAGATAGGAACTCTCATGCACTGCTGATAGGATTGTAAAATGGTGCAAATACTATGAAAGGCTGTTTGGCATTTCCTCAAAAATCTGAACATAGAGATTCCATAGGTATGGGGAGAGGATACAACCTTGACAAACTCCTGTCTTAATTTTAAACCATGCAGTGTTTCCTTGCTTTGTTCTCAAAGAAGCTTCTTGTTCTAGGTAGAGACTTCACATGAGCACAATTAAGTGTTCTGGGATTCCCATTTTTCTTAATGTTAGCTATAGTCACCCCAGTAGCTGTAGCAAAGTTTAACAGGACAGGAAGTATTAAATATTGGAGAAGATGTAGAGAGATTGGAACTCTCACATACTACTTCCTTGAGGGAATTATAAAATGTTAAAACAACTCTCCAAGCTAGTTTGATGTTTCCTCAAAAAGCTGAGCATTGAAATTCTATGTGACCCAGCTGTTGCACTGCTAACAATATACTCCAAGGATATCAGAACTGAGACATGAACACATAATTTATGAAACCCGTCTTGTGTGAATTCTAAACTGCCATTTTTTCCTACATACGAGTATTTCCAAGTAGTAAGCCTACATTGTTTTGTGTAACTCATGTTGCAAGAATTCTGAACTGCAGCTTTCTAAAACACAGTGTTTCCATGACAGAAAGAATGTGTTGTTTTGCAACACTATGTTGTATGAATTCTCAATTAAGCTTAGTCTTGTTATTGTTGTTATTGTTATGTGCCATTGAGGTGTCTGTGACTCAGTGACTCTATGTACAACACTGAACCTTGATCCATCTTTTCTCTGATACACCTACTCCTATTACCTGAATCACTGAGTCAATCCATCTTATCCAGGGTCTTCCTCTCTTGCTCTGTATCTCCACCCTTGCAATTATACCCAAAGTATGTCAGTGGAGCTTCAGAATCCACCAAGGAGCAGCCTGGTTTCACCTCCTCTAGGATGAACCTATTCTCCTAACAGTCCATGGTACCATCAATACCCTTCTCCACCACCACAGTTCAAAGGTATTGATAATTCTTCTGTCATCCTTAGTAATTGTCTAGCTTTCTGATATATAGCAAATAATTGCAAAGACCGTGGCTTGGATCAGGAGCACCTTAACCTCTAGACTGACAGTGCTGGTTTTCAGTACTCTAAAGAGGTCTCTGACAGCAGATTTTCCCTATGCAATTTGTGTTTTGATTTCCTGGATACTGGTACCATGTCGAGGACTTTCGTTCATAGGGTCGTTGTGAATCACCTACAACTCTATGACACTTAACATCAACAAGAACAACTGGTACCAAGAGTGTTGATTGTGGAGCCAATTAAACTGAAGCTGTTAAAAATCTCAATCTCTTCACTGTCTATCATGATGCTGCCCACAAACCAGTTCTTCAAATTAACAAATCATATGTCATTTTCTGAAACCCCTGTTGCATGAGTTCTGAACTATAGCTTTTTCCTGCATTCCAGTATTTCTAATAGAAAAGAACACTTTGAGAAAATTGTTTTACACAAATTATCAACTGCAACTTTATTCTACATTGCAATGTTCCCATGTAAGAAAGCACACTTTGTTTTAAATCCATATTGTACTAATCCTCAGCTGCAGCTTTGTCCTATGTACCAGTATTTCCAAGTAGTAAATCAGACATTGCTTTAAGATAATCAAGCTGCATGAATTCTGAACTACAGTTTTCTCTTGCATTCTGATGTTTCAAATAGAAAAGAATATGTTGTTTTCGAAATGCATATTGCGTAAATTCTGAACTGCAGCTTCCTCTGAATTGCAGGGCTTTCATGAAAGAATAAATACGTTGTTTTGTGAAACCAACGTTGTATGAATTTTAAACTGCCATTTTCTCCTACATCCCAGTATTTTCAAGCAGTATCTCAAACATTGTTTTGTGAAGCCCGAGCAGTATGAATTCTGAACTATAGCAAAAAGCTGAGCATAGAGATTTCGTATTGTAAAATGTTGCAACAACTCTGGAAGGCAGTTTGGTGTTTACTCAAAAAGCTAACCATACATATTCCATATGACCCAGGTATTTCACTTGTAGGAATATACCCCAATGAAATTAAAGCTGAGACACAAAAGAAGATTTGCACACCAATGTTCACAGCAGTGTTCTTCACAATCACAAGAACATAGAAAACAGCTCAAAAGTCCAGCTACAAATGAATGGACTAAGAAATTGTGGTACACTAGCCACCTGCCAAACCTGACACAATATCATTATGGAAAAGTAACAAAATCCAGTCTTCACAACACATATCACATATAATGTTTAATGCTGATGTTGTTAATTGCCGAGTCATAGCGACCCTATGAACAAATGGCCTGAAGCTCCTCTTCAACTATCAACATTTATTAAACTTCATAGAGTTTCTGGAGGCATGTTATTTAGGAAGTGGATGTCACTTCTGCTTCCAATATACAATAAAAAAATTATTAGACATACAAAGAAGCAAGATAGTTTTACTTGTAATCAAGAGAAAAAGAATGTCAAAAGAAACCATCCCACAAATAGTTCAGAAATTTTAATTAATAGTTAATTGCTTTAAAACCATTACTGTAAATACTCTAAAGATTTATAGAAAAATATGAAAGAATTTAGTATCTTGCAAGAGAAAAATGAAAAATATTAAAAATTGTTTTTAAAAAATAAGTAATCACTTATCTTGTCAATCAATCGAATCCACTAGCTGCTCTGAGGAAAAAGGATGAACAATCTCTCTCCATGTGATTTACTGCCTCTGAAAACTCACTGGAGGGGCAGACATGAGTAGATTTTGACTTGGTGGCACATAATAGCAGTCAATTAACAAAGAAATGTAATACCAATACATCTTAGAGAGCTCTGTATGACTGCATATTCAGAGATTGAACTGAAGAGAAGTTGTACAGAAAGAAAAATAAGCTTTCAATTCTCTCATCTTTCTGTGCCCAGCATGTTTGCTATAAAATGCAAGTCTAACCTAGGCCAAATTCATGCACTGACACCAAAATAGGCAGGCGATATCTGTTCTCTCATAAATATTTGAAATTAATGGTATCCACAACACTGTCAAATTACAATAGATTCTTACATACTTAGGATATTTTATATTTATCAAAACCTATCATTAACACCTTCTCGTTGTTTCTTGAATTAACTTGAATCAGGTATGACATGAACTACGTTCTTTTCATACAATAACAATACCAGACAAAAATAAAAATAAGAAAGGTATTTATGTCTTTAGCATCCTAAGATAATTGTTAGACAATTAATTGGTAAAATTCCCAAGCATCATTAGAAAAAAGACATCTGATATTAGCTAGGGGACCCTGAGCATATGGGGGTACCAGGTGATCTATTTGATTTCTAATTATCCAAGAGCTTGGATAAAAGGTAATTCACAATTCCTCAGGCACTAGATGTTGGTTCATTTTGCAGCTTCAGCTTCAGAATCTGGCCAGCCCTGAACTTAGAAATCATTGGAATGGCACACATTATTATAAACTTATGTACAAATTTCCATATATCTGAATACAAGTTCTACTATTTTTCAGAATTTCTAAACTATCTCAAAATACATTAAAAGAACATTATTTTTAAAAAGTCAGTCTTTGAAGTTCAAGTTATCATTACAAAAGAATATTCAGTTCATATAATAGCCACTCTGATGCCCTTCCAATATGAAATAGAAAGAAATTGGGATTTCTAAGAACAAGAGTGAAAAATATGGAGGTCTTAAAAAGCAGAAAGTCATGTAGAGTGAGCAAGCAGTGTAGATGAAGTCCAGAGGCAATCAAGCTCAAAGGTCCTATTTCATATAGTCTATATATTCATCACTGAAAACTATATTTAGATTCTTCATGACAGGTCAGTCTAATATATCAGAATTTTCAAAATAGTTGTTTTAATATCAGAAAATATATATTATTATTTATATAAAAACCAGGTGAAAAATTAAGATATTTTATCTATGATATCCTTATGGTAAGAAATTAATATTTCTACGATATTTTTGTTCTTGTTGTTGTGGTTGTTTTTTTTTAAATAAATGTAAACCAAGTTTATTTTGCTTTTTTAAGTAGTGTTCTTAAAGCACTACAGCTTGGTAAACAATGTAAATTAGTATAAGTCATCTCAAAAGCCAGAGTTCTGTTTTGTTTTTTAATGAGTTGTTAAAAAGATGCAGCCTATTCTAACAGGATAAATATTTTTTTATTATTATTATTACTTGTGTGTGTGTGCGTGTACCGTCAAATCAGATCTGACCGGTACAGGTGGAGATTGTCCCTCCTTCCCCGGCAGAGCATCTGGTAGATTTGAACCGTATGCCTCTGGGATTGTAGTTGCAGCTCCTTGCCACTAGGCCACCAGAGCTACCCAGGATAAATATTTTTAACCATTTCACTTCAAGTTAATGAAGGCTCACAAATGAGCAACACTCCTCATTGAGGAAAACAAAAGCTGTTGTCAACAAACAACAGCACACACACACAACCAAAAAGAACTATGTAAAAATAACTGTATTCTCGTAGAATTTGAAGTTGCTTTACAATGGGATGATAAGCACATGATCTTGCTGCAAACTTGCCATACAGACTGTAATACATGGAACCTAGACAAACACTTCAGTCCAAGAGGTGCTATTACTTCAGACGATGCAGCACTAGAATCCTTTTTTTTTTTTTACTAGAATCCTTTTTAACAACGCAATTTGTTTTACTCATTACCTTTTCTTCTAGACTGAAATACAGGCTAGAAAAAGAAAATGCTTCCTAATTAAAAATCAGTATTGTTTACAGGAAAAATTGTGTAATCTTGCATTAGAATTTACAAGTATATGTTCAATTGAATTTGCCTCCTCCCCAATCCCAGCCACAAAATGGGCATGAAGTAAGTTGTTGTTGTTGTTAAGTGCCGTCGAGTCGCAGGCGATTCATAGTGACCCTATGAAGGAGAGTCATCCTCTCTCCAGGTTCATAGGGTATCCGGAGGCAAGCTATTATGGAAGTGAATGCCACTCCTCCTTCCATGCTTGTTTAATCGGGAAGCTCCACCCCACTCTCAGTCCGCATTGGGTAGCCAATCGTTAACACATTTGACACATCCGTGTCACAGTTTTCAGCCTCACAGCAACCACAAGTGACCGCAGGACGGCAACTTGTACACCAGGACTATACGACCTAGAGGAATGTCTGAACAAAAGCAATGACAAAAACGATATTTTTAGCAATACATTATTTGGATATCTGTTAAAACTTAGTTGAAAGATAATTTTTCTAAGTTGCCACATATAATCCTTATGTTGGGATCAGTGTCTCTGAAGTATAGTCGCAATATTTATCGGTCAAAGGTGATGCATCCTATAGCAATAAGACAAGAGAAGGGAATAAAAGGTATCCAAATAGGCAACGAGGAGATAAAATTATCCCTCTATGCTGATGACATGATAGTATACTTAGAAAACCCTAAAGACGCAGCAAGAAAACTATTGGATGTAGTTGACCAATTCAGCAAAGTAGCAGGATACAAGATCAACATACAAAAATCAGTTGGCTTTCTCTACCGTGACAAAAAGAATACAGAGCCAG
>NW_006399793.1:19894658-19921170 GCF_000299155.1 Elephantulus edwardii
TTAGGGCTGTTGTACATAGGGTCGCTATGAGTCGCAGGCAACTCGACGGCACATAACAACAACAACAACAAGCCACATATAATAAAAGGGATTATCTATTCTCTCATAAAACACGTTGTTGTTGTTATTGTTAATTGCCGTCGAGTCGCAGGCTCGTAAAACATACTATAACTTAAATTTCAAAGCCCAAGATTACAAAAAAAACTAGGTCTAATGTCCATAGGACAAATTTAGTGACCACTAGGGTAAACATATTAAAATTTCTGATGACTTCACAGTAGATTTACTGACTTTATATATCATTTAGAATTTGCCATTTTATTACAAAAACAGTTCATTAAAATTTTGTTGCCATTGTTGTTGTTGTTGATGTTATTTGCCATCCACTTAAAACTGTCTCATAGTTGACCCTAAAGTGGGTTTTCAGAGGCTGTACAACACATAAGAAATTTTTCCTGTCTTTATCTTCCAGGGAAGCTGATGAATTTTAGCTTCCTGCCTTTGGATTGACAGTGCAAAGGTTCACCACTGCCCATTGTTTTCAAGACATTTCTGACCCATAGTGTCCCTATAGGATAAAACAGATGTTTCTTTATGGAAACAGACTGCCTTATCATCTCCTATGGAAGAGGGAGAGGGTTTATTGAAATTTTAATGAAAGCTTATAAATAAAATGGATTTCCATTCATTAATTGTTGCACAATTTCCTCTCTGCCTCACACCAGGCCACATTTTTCTTTGGATAAAAAGTTCTTTAGTTGTTATACAAATCTGCCTGCCCACCAGCAGACCACTTTAGTATGCAGCTCTTATTCTGAACTCTTGTCATGCCAATAACACCTAGTCATCTATTCCTTTTCTACAGTTCTCCCCCTTGTCTGTTTCAATGTCATGCACAGTATTTATCCCCTTTTTCTTAGTTTCTCCCCAACCCCCATGTCAGTCATGTTTTATAACAGTGACATTATGCAGGATTTGTCTTTTTGTGATTGAGATAATTCACTCAGCATAATGTCCTCCAGGGTTACCCATATTATATAATATTTCATGAGTTCTTTGTTTTTCAGTGCTGCATAATGTTCCACCACATCTTCCCTCTCCATTTGTTTTTTGATGGGTACTTGGGATATTTCCAGCTCTTTACTATTGTGAACAAAGTAGCAATATACATGGATGTGCATATATCTGCTTGGGTGGCAGTTCTGGTTTCTTTAGGGTATATTTCCAGTAGTGGACTTGCTGGGTCAAATGGTATTTATATTTGCAACTTTTTGAGGAAGAGCCACACTGCCTTCCTCTGTGGTTGCACCATTTTACACTCCAACCAAGAGTGAATAAGGCTTCAAATTTCTCCAAAATCTTGCCAACATTTGTTGTTTACTGCTTTGTTAAATTTTGTATTTTTTCCCAGTGGCTTCCATCAGAATTTCTGGCTTCAGGAAATCCATTGGTACTGTGGAACTTTTTGGAGGTGATGCCTCGATTTGTGTTTGCAAACTCTGGGAGATGTTCTGTTTCTTTCCTGATGTTGTGGTAGAGGTTTTTCATGCCTGAGGTGATGATAGGTTCTTGATCTGAAGTCATTGAGTAGAGGTGGAGAAAAGGTAGAGGTGGGAGAAGCGTAGAGGCGGGCAGACCTTAGAGGCAAACATTCAGTGTGGCATGTAGAGAAGGGCAGCGGGCACTTTGTGTAGAGGCGGGCACCAGGCAAGTTGTTTATATCCAAGTGCAGGGTGCGGCACCTTGAGGTGGGTGCAGGGGCCAGACCTGTCTCCCAGCTGTGCTGGGTTCCAGATGTACCCCCTTCTATTTTTAGTCTTCCTTTATTTTCATTTTTCAGGTGAGTATCTTAAGAAGAAATTAAAACCTAGAGTTGCTATAATAAAGGATACTTTAGGCAGAATATTAAATGATCCAGGAGGTATTCAAAGAAGATGGAAGGAATATACTGAGTCATTGTATGGAAAGGAATTGGCAGATACAAAAGAATTTAATGAAATAACATTTGAGCAAGAGCCTATGGTGATGAAGGAAGAAGTTCAAGCTGTTTTGAAGGAAAAAGCAAAAAAGAAGGCCCCAGGAATAGATGGTATACCAATTGAAGTATTTCAGATAACAGATGCTGCCCTGGACGTGCTCAGCAAGCTGTCCCAAGAAATCTGGAGAACAACCACTTGGCCAACTGACTGGAAGAGATCAATATTTGTTCCCATTCCAAAGAATGGGGACTCAACTGAGTGCAGAAACTACAGAACAATATCATTGATTTGACATGCAAGAAAGATTCTACTCAAGATTATCCAAAAAACGACTGAAACAGCACATCAGCAGAGAACCGCCAGAAGTCCAGGCTGGGTTTAGAAGGGGTCGTGGTACTAGGGATATTGTACCTGATGTTAGATGGACCTTAGCTGAAAGCAGGGAATACCAGAAGAATGTCTATCTGTGTTTCATTGATTATGCAAAGGTGTTTTACTGTGTGGATCATAACAAACTGTAGCTGACACTGAGAAGAATGGGAATCCCAGACATTTAATCATGCTAATGTGAAACCTATACTTGGACCAAGAGACAGTTGTTAGAAGAAAACAGGGTAACACTGCATGGTTCAATATTGGGAAGGTTGTACACCAGGAATGTGTCCTATCTCCATCCCTTTTCAACCTGTATGTAGAACAGATTATCCGAGAGGCTGGGCTCTATAAATGTGGCATCAGGATTGGTGGAAGATCTATTAATCTACGTTATGCAGATGACACAACCCTGCTTGCTGAAACTGAGGAGGACCTCATGCACTTGCTGAAGAGGGTCAAGGACTGCAGCCGTCAGTATGGACTGAGGCTCAATGTCAAGAAGGCAATGATTCTCACCACTGGACCAATCGGTAGCATCAGGATGGATGGCGAAGTGATTGAGATTGCTCACAGCTTCAGTTTGCTCAGCTGCACAGTCAACACTCTTGGCACCAGCAGTCAGGAAATAAAAAAAGAACGTATTGTGATGGGAAAGTCTGCTGTTAGTGACCTCTCTAAAGTACTTAAGAGCAATGGTTTCTCTCTGGAGACTAAGGTGCACTTGATACAGGCCATAGTCTTTGCAATCACTTGTTATGCATCAGAGAGTTGGACAATGACTAGGGAGGATAGAAGGAGAATTGATGCCTTTGATCTGTGGTGCTGGAGAAGAGTATTGAATGTACCATGGACTGCCAAGAAACCAAACAGATTCGTCCTGGAGGGGGTTAAACCAGGATACTCTTTGGAGGCTAGGATTCTGGGGCTTCATCTGACATACTTTGGACATGTTGTAAGGAGAGACAGGTCCTTGGAGAGGGACATCATGCTTGGTAGGTGGAGGGACAGCACAGGAGTTGAAGACCCTCTATGAGGTGGATTGATTCAGTGACTGGGGTAATTGGGATGGGTGTGTCAGAGGCAATGCGGTTGGCACAGGACAGAGCAGGTTTTAGGGCTGTTGTACATAGGGCCCCTATGAGTCACAAACAACTTGACAGCACATAACTACAACAACAACATCTTGTAGACAGCATATTGATAGATTTTATTTTTTTATCCAATCTGCTATTCTTTTTCTCTCCTGTGGTGCATTAAAACCATTTAAATTCAGTGTGATTATTGAGAACAAAGTTCTGTTGCTATCATTGTGTTGAGTTCTTTTTTGATGTTGTTGCTAGTTACTTTGGTCCATCCTGCTTTCTGTGGTACCTCTGTAAGAAGGACATCTCTCAGTGTTTCCTACAATGCTGCTTTTGTTTTTCTTATGAACTCTCTTAAGTTCTGTTTTTCTGGGAATAGCTGTGTTTCTCCTTAATATTTGATGGGAAATTTTGCTGGGTACAGTATTTTTGTTGACACTGGTGTTCTTTGAATGTTTTATATATGTCATTACGTTGTCTTCTTGTTCGCATGCTTTCATGGTTAATCTTATTAGCTCTGCCTTATAGCTTACTCTTTGTTTTTCCCTTGGTGCTTTCAGAAGTCTCTCCATATCTTTAGTTCTGGCAAATTTAACTAGATATATCTTGGTAATTTTCTTTTGGGATCTATTCTATGTGGTGTTCTCTCAGCTTCCTCAATATATATTCTCTCCTTCTTCATCATGCCTGGGAAGTTTTCTTCTAATAATTCTTCTACAACTTTTTCAGTGCCTTTAGTTGCTTCTTCTTGTTCTGGTATTCAGATTATATGTATTTTATTTCTCTTTATGATGTCCCACATTATTCTTAGGTTTTCTTCTTTTGCCTTCCTTTTTGATTCTGCTTTTTGTTCTAGCAGATCAGTGGTGACAATTGTATCTTCTATTTCACTGGTTCTGTGTTCATGCCATCCCTTCAACCATGTTCATGTTTCCCTCCATCATGCTGACAGCCTCTGAAATATTGGTCCTCATATTTTGGACTGTGGTTTCTTGTTTTTCCAGAGCCTCTAATGCCTTGTTTGTTTTATCTGCATTGTTGTGGATTGTTTTCTTAAGCTCTCCTGGTTTTTGCTCACAGGGTCCTGTAATTCTTCAAGTTTGTCTTTCATCAATTTTCAAGTTTGTCTTTCATCAATACTCAATTTTTGTTTTTTAAAATTTTGTGTCAGAAAGTTTCCTCAGACTTTTCAGCTTCAGGAAATCCATTGATAAATGTGTCACTTTTGGGGTGACATCTTGTTTTGGGCTTGTGCAGGTAGTAAGAGAGCCTGCTTCCTACATGACATTGCTGTGGTAGAGTTTCTTAAGTCTGAGGTGATAGCATGTTCTTGATCTGAAGTCACTGCTCCAGAAGAGGGTGGGGCAGCCATTCTGCCTGAGTTTCTCTCTGCCTTCTTACTCAAGGGAAGATATGCTTCAGTTATTAGAGAAAAGACCTATGGAAGCAGCCTCCTCATTCAGACAACTGCTACAGCTACTGTAGCTCAAGGTGCTCTGTGCTAAAGGAAGTTGATGGAGTGGATGTAAGGAGATGCAAGGTAGAGCTCGGAGACCTGATTGGATAACCAGGAAACCTTGGTTTTCCCCTCCGGAATGAACTCCAAATGTCTTGCTCCCTTCTGATTGAGCTCAAAGGATCCCACATGATCCAGCCAAACAACAGTAACCCCCACAACAAGTTGCAGCACCACTCCCACTGTGCATCAGCTCCTGGCATGGGGTGTTGGCATCAGGACCAGTGTTTTGGGCATGGGCAAACAGTGTTGGGACCAGAGTTCCAGGTGCAGGATGGTGGCAACAGGCCTGAAGTTCTGGGCTCTCACTCACTCTAATTCCAGCTTTCCTGCTTGCTCTCTGGTGTGTCACTACCAGGCACATCACTACTGTCATGTGTGTCAGCGTGTCACGTCCATGCTGGAATAGCTAGTAGTTTTTAACCACCCACCTTTTAGTAAACAGCTAAATTATATAATCATTGCAACACAAGAACTTCTTAGTAACACAAAACTTTGCTAAATGCTGACACTCAACGTACAAAAATATATGATTTATTGTTCTATTTGCACAGTGGCAAATATATTAAGTTAATTCTTATAGATTATTCAAGAGGTAACGTTCACTGACTCTTGTATCTACAATCAAATTCTATCCCTCTACCCTAATTAACTCTGATGACTTAGTGGTAAGGAGTTGCACTGCCAGCCTAAAGTCATGAAGTTTGAATCTAACAGCTGTTCTCATGTTATTTACTGTCTCTGAAAACCTTCTAGAAAATCAGATGTCTGCTCCAATCAATGACAAATAACAACAACAACTCTAACTATTTCAAACATTATTGCAAAACTGAAAAGCTACTTCCTGAAATAAAGAAAAGGTCTGGAATCACCCATGAAGTTTCAAGGGTGGGCCTTCTGATAGTCATAATCCTGGGTGTGAATAGGTCCTATTTGCAAGCATTTTCAAGTTATTCAAGGAAAAGTAGGCCTTGAGGTCAAAATATTGATATTAGAAACCTATTATGTGCATTGCTTAAGTGACCATTCTCAGACAAAGCTTCTATCATCAAGGCATAGTCGCAGACCAGTCAGCAGGCTTATTATGACAACATTTTAAAAGCTATACCCATAAAATTTTTCAGATAAAATCAGGGTAACAACAATTAACTGTAACAGTTTCCAAAATGAATAGTGAAAAAGCACTGTATTCTTAAACAAAGAAGTGATTTATGATACACAGGAAAGAGTGAAATAGTTTCTTTTGTCTTCTTTGTTCCAAACCTCAATGCAGAAGCCTAGAATTCCTGAAATTTCCCCTCTCACACTCCAGTGTTTAAAAATGTATGTCATGACAGTTGATCTTTTCATGGCATGAAAGGCTAAGATGAATTACAACTAAGAAAAAATAACGCTAAATAAAAAACACATTAAGGAATTAAAAAGAGCATTGCCTAAGAAAGATCTTGTTCTTTTGTGTAGTAGTTGTAAAGGCTTGATATATTTTATTTGTTCCCTCTGTAATGGTGCCAGCTGTCTCTCAAAATAGAGCTTTCATTCCATATATACAGTTCCCAGATTGAAATGAAATAATGTTTGCTTGCTCCTGGGTGAACAAAGAATAACTGGAAGAGTCATTGTAAGGTAAAAATCACAAGATCTACATGAAGCAATGTTGATATCATTATTGCTCATTTCCGTTAAGGTTTTCTAAGAACACACACACATACATATTGTTGTTGTATGTCGTCAGTCAAATCACCTACGACTCTTAGCAACCCTTTGTACAACAGCTTTGACGCCCGCCCTGTCCTGAGCCAGTCTCAATGATTCCTACACACCTATCCCTATTTCCCTAGTTACTGTATCAATCCGTCTCATCTGAGGTCATGATAGATAGATAGGTATAGAGAGGTATAGAGATAGAGAGGTAGATAGGTAGGTAGGTAGGTAGGTAGGTAGATAGATAGATAGATAGATAGATAGATAGATAGATAGAGATATATCTATCTAGATATCTATCTAGATATTTCTATATCTCTTTATCTCTATCTCTATCTCTAGCTCTAGCTCTATAATCTACACCTATCTGTCTTTATATCTAGAGAGAGAGTGCCCTATTGGTGTGTAGCATTGACTTGGAACTGATTCTTAGCTCACCCTTCAGCAGGTTTTCAGAGGCTGTTTAATCTCAAAAGAAGAGATTAACCATCTTACTCCTACATAGCAGCTGGTGGATTCAAACACTGTACGTTATCACTTTCTCCCTATAAATATGAGACAACCAGAGTCAGAGGTGCTTAATAATATAGAACTGCTAAATGTTAAACTGTGAAAAACAAAACTTATGTTTCCAAGCCTGTATCTGTCACACGATAGCATACTTTGGGATACAAGTTAAATTTTTTTAATTCAATTACTTCTCCTTTTCAGTTGCATTCTATTCAATTCAACTAACTATTGAGCTGAGCACCTACTGCATGTTTTTAGTGTTGTTTATATTTTGCTTTTAGTATGAGATGGACTCTTGCAGATAAGTATAAGAAAATAATACGTAATATGCTGAGAAATTTTTACTAGCATAGTCCATAGGGAGTTGTGCATCTCTGGTGTTCAAACCCATCTTTGTGTCTGAAGGATAAAGATCAACTTTCTCCTATTCTTGAGATTTACAGCCTCAGAAGCCAAATGGAGGGTCACTATGAGTCAGAATTAACTAGCAGGAAGGAAGTGAGTGATTATATATACATAGTATTGCATTCTTATCTGGAACACTTATCTTTCATCTTTGGAAAGAATCTGAAACTTTATGTGAATAGGAAATAATACAACTAAGCAAGGGAGAAAGAATTTTTTTAAATGTTTAAAGAAATACAATTGCAATTTCTTCAAATTTGGTAAAAATATCTTTTAGAAAATCTAGAATGTCAAATCCTAAAACAGCATAATTATGAAAACTATGTCTAGGCATATTAGTGAAAACTATGCCTAGGCAAATTAGTGAAAACTAAAAAATAAGAAAACTTTTCTGAAGTATAAGAAAATAAAAATTAAAATAGATTACATAAATGAGGAAAAATAAGAACAAATTTTTCTCATCATAAAACATGAGGGAAAGAGGAAAAGGAATGTCTTTAAAAACACTGAAAGAAGAGAGAGTTGTCACTTCTGAATTCCATAGCAAAGGAGCAAACATAACTTTCAAGACTGAAAGTGAGATTAAGACATTTTCAGATAAGAAGAGCTTAAAAAATAAAAAAGCCACCCCAATTTACTAGATCTGCACTATGCAAAAAAAAAAAACCTAAGGAAAATGATGCCAAAGGGAATCTTAGACTTTCAACAGCAAATAGAGATCATGAGAAATATTTAAGGTTAGTAATATGGATTGAAGCGCAACATCAAGAAAACAAAGATTCTCACCACTGGGCCGACTGGCAGCATCATGATAGATGAAGAGATTGAGATTGTTGACAGCTTTAGTTTGCTTGCCTCTATATTCAATATTCTTGGTAACAGCAGCCAGAAAATTAAAAGACAAATTGCTTTGGGAAAGTCTGCTGTCAGAGACCTCTCCAGAGTACTGAAGAGCAACAATACCAGTCTGGAGTCTAAGGTGCACCTGATAAAGGTCATGGTCTTTGCCATTACTTGCTGTGCTTCAGAGATCTGGACAAGACTAGGGACAATAGGAGGAGAGTTGATGCCTTTGAACTGTGGTGTTAGAGAAGAGTATTGAATATACCATGGACTGCTAGGAGAAAAAACAAGTTAATTCTGGAGAGGGTGAAGCCAGGCTGCTCCTTGGAGGCACTGATTCTGAAGCTTCTTCTGACATACTCTGGACATGTTGCAAGGAGGGACCAGTCCTTGGAGAGGGATGTCATGCTTGGGAGGGTGGAGGGACAGGCACAGGATAGGAAGACCCTCGATGAGATGGATTGATTCTATTACTGGGGTAATGGGGATAGGTGTGTTGCAGAAAATGAGATTGGCAAGGGATAGAGCAGGGCTGTTGTACATAGGGTTGCTATGAGTCGTAAGCAACTCAATGGCACATAACAACAACAATAATTATAGAAGTAACCAATAGGTCAGTGTTGCTAACCACCCTTGGTGCTTGTGTGTTGACCTACTCCTTTCCCTATTCCATCAACATCCTATTGCAGTCCCACCTAAGCCATTCAACACGTCTCTCACCTTCTCCAGCCCTTGATATGATGGCTTAAGTCTCAAGCCATCTGGGCTTCTATGACTCCTAACACCTCGCACTGCTGCAAGTTTCTTATATTGTAGCCAGTACCTCTTGAGTATGGGATCCTCTAAATCCAGTTACCAGGTACTAGTTTCAGGGAAGACTTCCTATCTCAGACAGTCTTGAACTTCTGCTCCAGGACTGGCTTCTTGTGGCTTATTGCATTTTCTCTTCCATTTGCAGAATAGTGCTGACACAAGAGGATAGTTTCCCAGGAGAGGACGATGTGTCCTCTAGATCTGGTATGTAAGCCTTGTTTTCTTGGCCAGAGGGCCTACAGCTCTCTGGGCCCAAAAATATTTTAGTTGCCAGCCCCAGCCTGAGGACTTCTAGGATTGGACTCTTTACCTGTAGTGATGTAGTGAAGTGGGCTGGGATCAGAATTTGCAGCCGTCTCACCGCCCGAGTTATTTTAACTACCAGCCCCAGCCCTCAGACTTCTGTGATTAGGCACTTTAACTGGAATGAAGTGGTTACTTGTATAATTGGGGATATGTCTTTCATCTGCCCCTTTCTGTAAAATGCTTGTCTGTCTGATACTGCTCTAAATCTGAGCACTCAAATTAAGACAGAGTAGAAAGAAGGACTACAATCCACTTTCAAAATAACAATCCTTCAAAAACCCTATGTACAATAGAGCACACTTTGAATAGCAGACACGGCAACTGAGGCTGAGACCTCAAATATGGAAAGACAAAGGAAGAACAGTTGTAAGCAGACACTAGTGATTGGAACATAGAATGTGAGAAGCATGAATATAGGAAAACTGGACATTGTTAAGAAAGAAATAGAAAGCATAAATATTGACGTACTAGATATTGACTAAGTTAGATGGTTTGTCATGGAACATTTTGAATCATATGATGATATGATCTACTGTGCCAGAGAAGAAAAGGTGAGAAAAAATGGGGTTGCTTTCATAATTTAAAAAAGTCATTTCTAGATCAGTTTTGAAATACAAAGTGGTGAGTGACAGGATAATATCCATACGCGTACAAAGAGGACCAGTGAATATCACTATCATTCAAATATATGCATGGACAACTAGAGCCAAAGAGAAGGAAATAGAAGATTTCTATCAACTTTTGCAGTCAGAAAGCAATCAAACATTCATTCAAAATGCATTAATAATAACGAGTGATAGGAATGCAAAAGTTGGGAATAGGAAGAAGAATCAATCATTAGAAAACATGGATTTGAGGACAGAAATGAGGGTAGAAATAGAATGATAGAATTCTGTACATTTAATAATTTATTCATTTAAAATACTTTTTATAAGAAACACAAATGCAGGATACAGTCATGAATTTCAAGATGGTATGCAAATAAATCAAACTGATTACACCTGTAGAAAGAATCTCTGGAGAAGCTCAGTATCAGCTGTGAAAACTAGGCCAGGGCCTGATTATGGAACAGACCACAAACTACTCATATGCAAATTCAAGCTGAAGTTGAAAAAAACTAAATCAAATCCACACAAACCAAAATTTGACCTTCAGTCTATCCTACATGAGTTTCAAAACCATTTCAATGACAGATTTGAGGCCTTAAACACAAATGAGCAAAGACCAGATGAGCTGTGAGAAGATAAAAAGAATATCATCCATGAAAAATGCAAAAGGTCATTACAAAGTCAGAGGAGGAAGAAAAGACCAAGATGGATGTGAGATGAGACCCTGAATATTGCACTAGAGTGCCAAGAAGCCAAAGAAAAGGGAAGAATTCAAGAAATTAAGGAGCTGAACAGAGTATTTCGAAAGGCAGCTCAGAAAGATGAAGCAAATTATAATAATAAAATGTACAAAGAGGTGGAGTCAGAAAATCAAAAGGGGTGAGCTTGCTCAGCATTTCTGAAGCTAAAGCAATTGAAGAACAAATTCAAGCCTCAAGTTTCAATACTTAAGGATGTTTTGGGCATAATATTAAATGATCCAGGAACCATTAAAAGAAGATGGAAGAAGTATACAGAGCCACTGTACCAAAAAGAATTGGCTGACACAGGAGAATTTCATGAAGCAAAGAGCCTGTGGTGATGAAGGAAGAATTTTAAGGTACTCTAAAAGAATTAGGAAAAGTCAAAGCCACAGAAATTGATGGCATACCAATTAACATATTTCAACAAACAGACACTGCTCTGGATGTGCTCACTAAGTTGTGCCAAGATTCTAGAGAAAAATTACCTGGACAACTGACGGGAAGAGATGTGTATTTGTTCCCATTCCAAAGAAAGGAGATACAACAGAGTACAGAAATTATCAAACAATATTATTACTATCACATGCAAGGAAGATTCTGAATACTATCAAAAAAACTATTAAAACAGCACATCAATAGAGAACTATTGTGCAGGCTGGCTTTAGAAGATGTTGTGGTACTAGGCATATTGTTGATTTCCTTCGAGTCAAGTACAACTGATAGCAACCCTATGAATAAAAAGCCTGAAGCCTTTATATTACTATTGACATTTATCAAAGTTCATAGAGTTTCCAGAGGCATGTTGTTTAGGAAGCAGATGCCACTCCTGCTTCCGCACTTGTCTTAAACTGGGAGCTCCACCACACATTGTTCACCTTGGGTAACTGTTGTGGCATTTGACACCCCAATAGCACAAGTTTCACCATCACAGCAACCCAAAGGGTTACCTCAGTACAACATATTAACAGAAGATTATTGTACCATTAGAAGAATGTTGCTCCAAAATATAATAACCACCAACTTTAAATACACAGGCCCTCCCCTAGGTCTTGTTGACAATAAATAAGAGGCTAAAATAAAAAAAAAAAATTTTTAACCCCACCAACATAGTATGTTGATGATTTTTGTTGTTGAGTTGTCTGTGATGTACAGCAGCTCTGAACCCTTCCCAGTCCTGAATCAGTCTCTCTAATTCCAACACACCAACCCCACTGTTCCAGATAAAGTATCAATCCATCTCATCAGTGGTTTTCTTCTCCTGCACTGTCCATCCACCCTTACAAGCATGATGTCATTCTCCATGGACCGGTCTCTCCTGGCCATGTGCCGAAAGTATGTGAGGCAAAGCTTCAAAATCCTAGCCGTTAAAGAGAGACTTGGTTTCACCCTCTCCAAGACAGACCGATTTGTTTTCTTTTTTTCACATTTAATAAATTTATTTCAATTACATGCAATTTAACAGCCATAAGCATACTTTTAGAAAGCAGACAATAACTGCTCTGTCCATAAAATATAGCCTTATTCATAAAATGAATGGAAATTCCATTGTTAGGAAACAGGCTTGATTTGTTTGTTTTGTGATTTGGGAATACAGTCTGACTAGGCTTTTCTTTCCTGAGGATGAAGATTACAGGAAATGATCTTGTCATTAAATATACAAATTGTCTTAGAGGTAAAATAACAATCTGAAAAAGACCACATAGTCAATGAAAGGCAACATATAACATCAAGGGGGCTTCCAGTGAACCCAGACATTGTCTCTTCCATTCTTCATTCATTTAAAAAATTTCAAAGTCATGATAGGGCAGAAAGTTAGCCTTGACAGTCCATGGTATGTTCAAGACTCATCAGCACCACTACTTGAATGCATCTATTCTTCATCTGTCATCGTTAGTCATTGTCAAGCTCTTTAAAACATAACAAGGCATATTATAGCTAATGTTAGATGGATCTTGGCTGAAAGCAGAGAGGACCAGAGGAATGTATACAGATAGATATTGACTATGCAAAGACATTTGACTGTGTGGATCACAACAAACTGTGGCTGACTCTGAGAAGAATGGGAATCCCAGAATGTGTGATTGTGTTCATGTGAAACCTACATTTGGACCAGGAGACAGTCATCAGAAAAGAGCAAGGAAACATTTCATGGTTCAAAATTGGGAAGGGTGTATGCCAGGCATGTATTCTGTCTCCATACCTTTTAAATTTTTATATGCTAAAAAGATCATCCGGGTAGCTGGGCTGTATGAAGAGAAATGTGGCATCAGGATTGGAAGAAGACTCCTCAACAACCTGCATTATGCAGATGACACAACCCTGCTTACTGAAACAGAAGAGGACCTAAGCTCTTGCCGCAGAAGGTCAAGGACTGCAGCCTTCAATATGGATTGAAGCTCAACATAAAAAAAAAAAACCCACAAATATTCTCACCACTGGTCCAATTGGCAGCATTATGATAGATGGTGAACAGATTGAGATTGGTAACATCTTTAGTTTGTTTGACTCCATGATCTTGGTACCAGCAGCCAGGAAATCAAGAGGCAAATTGCATTGGGAAAGTCAGCTGTCAGGAACCTATCCAGAGTATTGAAGAGCAATGATGTTATTCTGGAGACTAAAGTGCACCTGGTCCAGGCCATAGGCTTCACAATTGCTTGTTATGTGTCAGAGAACTAGAAAATGAGTAGGAATGATTGAAAGAGACTTGATGCCTTTAAGCTGTGGTGTTGGAGAAGAGAGCTGAATATACCATGGACTGCTAGGAGAACAAACAGGTTCATCCTTGGAAAGGGTGAAACCAGTCTGCTTCTTGAAGGCAAGATTCCAAGGCTCCATCTGACATATTTTTGGCTATGTTGCAAGGAGGGAACAGTCCTTGGAGAGGGACATCATGTTTGGAAGGATGGAGTAGCAGAGAAAGAGAGGAAGACAATCAATGAGATAGTATGACACAGTGACTGGGGTAGTGAGGGTAAGTGTATCAGAGACAATAAAGTTGGCCCAGGATAAAGCAGGTTTCAGGGTCATTGTACATAGTGTCTCCATGAGTTGCAAGCAATTTGACAGCTCATAACAACAACAACAACATATTACCCTTGGACCAGGAGACAGTCGTCAGAACAGAGTAAGTAAACACTACATGGTTTAAAACCAGGAACAGTGTACGCCAGGAATGTGTTATATCATCATATATTTTCAATCTATATATAGAATAGATCATTCAGGAGGTTGAGCTCTATGACAAGAAATGTGGCATTAGGATTGGAGGAAGACTCATCAACAATCTGTGTTATACAGATGACACAACCCTGCTTGCTGAAACTGAGGAGAACCTGAAGCAGTTGCTGCAAAATATCAAGGACTAAAGCCTTAAATATGGGTTGATATACAACATCAAGAAAACAAAGATTCTCACTACTGGTCCAATTGGCTCATCATGATTGATGGTGAAAAGATTGACATTGTTAATAGCTTTAGTTTGCTTGGACCCACAATCAATATTCTTAGTATCAGCAACCAGAAAATCAAAAGAAGTATTGTGTTGGGAAAGTTTGTTGTCAGGCACATTTCCAGAGTATTGAAGAGCAACGTGTAAGTCTGGAGACTAAGATGAACCTGATCCAGGCCGATATCTTCACAATTAATTACGTGTTATGCATCAGGAAGATGGACAATGACTATAATGATAGAAGAATTTATGCCTTTGAGCAATGGTTCTGGAGAAGAGTATTGATTATAGCATAGACGGCTAAAAGAACAGGTTCAACCTGGAGAGGGTGAAACCAGGCTGCTCCTTTGAGACAGATTCTGAAGCTCCATCTGACATACTTTGGACATGTTTCAAGGAGGGACCAGTCCTTGGAGAGGGGCATTATGCTTGGTAGGGTGGAGGGACAGCACAAGATAGGAAGACGCTCAATGAGATGGATTGACTCGATGACTGGGATAATGGGGATATGTTTGTCAGAGACAACAATGTTGGTTCAGGATAGAACAGAATTCAGAGCTGTTTTATGTAGGGTCACTATGAGTCACAGGAGACTTGAAGGCACATAACAACAACAATAAATTACACCTTAGTACAGTATAAAGAACATAATTTCAAATGAGAATGAAATAAGTTAAAAAATCATTGTAAGATCTGAAGGATAGTGAAAATAAGAAGAATGAAGTAGAAGTATGTAAAATTGTGTGTGTGTGTGTGTGTGGTGTATTTTACTCCAAATTATCCAGCTATGTTGAACATACAGATTGATTTGAACTTTTTTGGGTTCATTACTTCTGGGAAAAAAAGAAATTATTCTATTTCAAGAATAAACATTTAGCTTAAAATTATTTTTCCAGCTTGACTGTTGATAAAATATACTCCAATTTTAAGGCAATTTTACAAAGCACTATAGAATTAAGCTACTATATTAAAATTAAAAAATAAGCAATGAATGGTACAGTATCTGCAAAAATTCTAATTCTTTAGTATTAAAGTTTAATTAGGTGCAAATTAGGGTTATATTGAAAAACTAAAAGCCAAAATTGCTGTGAATTGACTACAAGAGATAAAAAATAAGTTTTTAAGAAAAATTTAAAAATCTTTAGAAATCAGATATTACAAAGACTAAAAGCCTAGAAAGTTAATTTATGAGTATTGACAAGAAAACGTAGACATTTGAAATCAAGAAGTACATTTTGCCTCTCAGAGAACATGAATGAAAGTGCAATAAAGCTAGTAAGGCTTCTTTACTCAACTCTAATTGCCTTCTGAATCGATTTCAGCTGACCCTTCAGCAAGTGTTTTTGGAGGCTGTAAAACTCACAGGAGGAGACAGTCCATCTTTTTCTCCCCATACAAATGATTAAGTGCTCAATCTAAATGTTTATAGTTCAAACCCACCTCAAGGCATCTTGGAAGGGAAGTGTGGTGATTGTCTAAAGACTATATCCTTGAAAATACTGTAGAGAACATTTTCCTTCACCAGAATCAACGTAATAACTTGGTATATTTGTTTTTAAAATATGAAGCAAGTGAAACTGGTCTCAATTTTACTTTGCCATCCAAATCACAATGCAGTTAAAAAGAAAATGCTAAGTTTTTAAGTTTGACATTTCTGAGATTCTGTTGGAAAAAGCATAAGTTATTGTTTCCAAAGTAATTGCAGAGCACTATGGAAAGGATTCTTTTATTCCATTGGGGTTTTGAAGAAGTAAGACTGTGCTCCATTTGACTGTAGACATCTGTAGATGTCTATTTTTTTGTGTCTATTTGCAAATCCTGACCCTCTCTGGCAAATAAACAAACAAATATATTCATTTGTAGCAGGCTTTCACTATTAGGAATATATATTGAGCTATAAATTGGTTGTTTATACATGTCTCTCCCTTAGTATAATGAGCTCCTAAAGAGAGTAGCAGTTTCCTTTTTTTCTTGGAATTGCCATGCCCAGAACAGTACTTAGCCCATGGGATGCTCAGTAAAGTGTTGTTAAATAAATGGAATATTGCATCCATTTATGCAGGACTGGCTACATCATTAGCTCATTGGTGTGGTGGATAATCACTCAGCCGTTAGCCCAAAAATTAATCAGTTTAATTAACCAGTTGCTCTGTAGGAGAAAGATATGATTGTCCTAAAGTCCTAAAATCCCTGAAGATTACAGTGTTGGAACTATTTTAGAGTAGTTCTACTCTGACCTATAGAGTCACTGCAGGTTAGATGACATTTGATGACAATGGATGCTTTTGAGGATGCATATACACACTGTATCATTTAAGATACAACCTTTTGTTTTAGGTCATTAGACTTGGAACTTCTAAAAAATATTTTTACTGATATTTTAAGGAAATTTATAAAAGTTTACAGAAAACCTAGATTTCCATTCATTCACTGTTACAAATGTTCCTCCCTACCCTCTCCCTCAGGTCCCTTTTCTCTTTTAAAAGATTCAGTGTTGCACAATTTCCTCCCTCCCCTCAGTCCACTTTGCTATGCACCTCTTATTCTGGACGGTTGTCATGAAAATAATGCCTAATCAAAGATCTGATCTTTGGTAACAAAATACTGTTATTATGTGCCATCAAGAAAGAAAATTTTGAGTGTGGCTCTGGTGTCTTTAGAGAAATACCTAGCAGTGGACTTGACGGATCAAATGTAATTTCTCTTTCCAATTTTCTGAGAAAGCGCCAGACTGCCTTTCATAGTCATTATACCAATTTATATCCCCATCAATAGTGAATGAGTTCTAATCTCTCCACAACCTTGCCAGCATTTGTTGCTTGCTAGCCTGTTGAACTTTGCTGTTGTTCCTGGAGTAACTCATGACTGTTTTGATTTTCATCTCTCTAATAGCTAGGGATTTTGGACATTTTTCATGTGTCTGTTTGCCATCTGAATGTCCTCTTAGGTGAAGTGTCAATTGATATTCTGTGCTCACAACTCAAACAGATGTGTGCACATCTGTTTATTCACAATAGCAAAGAGAGATTGAAGTAAGTGCCCATCAATATAGCAATGGACAGAAAAACAATGGTACATTGACACAATGTAACATTATGAAGCATTATAAAACAAATAGTAAAAAGTTACTTAACATGGACAAGCCTTGAAGACATTATATTAAGTGAAATATCTCAGACACAAAAGGATAAATACTGCATAGCACTGCTGTTCTAAAACAGAGCAGACAGAGGAGGCTGGAGAGGGAATAGGAAAGAAGTTAAGAAGATGAATAGAAGATTTCAAAAGGGTTTTTTTATTAGGTATTTAAAAAAATAAATAAGTCACTGGCCCTTGAAAATTGTATCATGTGGGCTCTGAATTAATTTCTATCATGAAGACCATATTCTCATAGAGAAAAAAAGTTTCAGAAGCAGATATAAAATATTTCAAAGGTGTCAAGTTCTCAAAGTAGGTTACAAACAGAAACAGTGACATTCAAATCAGAAACTGTACAGTTCAGAGCGGGACAACAAATAAAAACAACAATAAACTCCCCCTACCTCTTTGCTATTCAGTAGGTTTGGAGTTATGGTGACACCATAGTATAAAGTTGTTGTGTACGAGCAAGTCAGAACTGACCCATTATTGACCCTCTAGTTGGTTTTCAGAGGCAGTAAATCACACGGGAGGAGATTGCCCATTGTTCTCCCATGGAGCAATTCACAGATTAAAACTATATGTCTTGTCAAATATCAGTTGACCATAGGCAAATAATAAGTCCATTTCTGGGTTCTCAATTCTCTTGCATTCAACAAGGAACTAAAACCTATTCAATGAGGAAATGACAATGCCTTCAACAAAAGATGCTGATAAAACTGGACTGCTACCTATAGAGTGATGAAATGGGATCCACATCTCACACTATACACAAAAATCACCTCAAGGTGAATCAGAGACTTGGAAGTAAAGACCTAAACCGTAAAGTTTGTAAAATACAAACTGGGATCAAGCTTAGAGAACCTAGTCTGTGGTATAAAGTGAGTGCCAAATACAACCAGAAACGCACAATCTGAAGAGCACAAAATTGATAAATGGGATCTTCTGAAGATTAAATCCCTGTGTGCATCAAAACTTTTTCCAACAGGATGAAAAAAAACCCAAAAAAAAAACCCCACCAACTAAGAACAAACATCTGCAATACCATCTCAGACAAGAGTCTTATAATGAAAGTTCATAGAATACTCCTGGGCCTCCACCTGAAAAAGACTGATAACCCAATTACAAAATGGGCAACAGACATGGAAATATTTTTCCCAGAGGAAGATATTCGAATGGCCAACAGACACATGAAAAAAAAAATGCTCCAAACCACTGGCAGTAGGAGAGATGTAAATCAAAACCACAGTGAGATACCATTTCACTCTAGTAACAATGGCAAAGCTTAACAGGACAACAAGTAATAAATAGTGGAGAGTATGGGATGAGAAAGGAATTCTTATACGTTGTTGGTGGGATTGTAAAATGGTACAACCATTCTGGAAGGCAGTTTGGTGCTTCCTCAAAAAGCTGAGCATAGAAATTCTATATGACCCAGCTATTCCATTGCTTGGAATAGACCCCAAGAAAATGAGAACTGAAGCTCAAACGGAGACTTTTACACCAATGTTCAGAGCAGCATTATTTACCATCACAAGAACACGGAAACAGATATATGCACACCCATGTTTATTGCAGCTTTGTTCACAATAGCAAGGAGTTGGAAACAACCTAAGTGCCCATCAACAAACGAATGGCTAGAGAAGCTGTGGTATATTCGCACAATGGAATACTATGCTGCATTAACAAACAAGGAACTCATGCAATATTATTCAAAATGGTTGACTCTGGAGAACATTATGCTGAGTGAAATATCCCAGTCACAAAAGGACAAATATTACATGATGCCACTGTTGTAGAATGGGACTGTCCTTGGGGTTGGGGAGAGACTGAGTAAGATGTGTTCAATAATGTATACTGCACTGAAACAGAGGAGGGAGAAAACTGTTTAAAAGAGATATATAACTAGGTATTTCTGTCATCACAGGAGACTAGAGCGAGGGCTACATGGTGGAGGGGACCTGGGGGAGGGTTTGTAAAACAATGAAAGAATCTTTTCTTTTACTTTTCCATAATTTTTGGACTCATGTACTTATAACTTGTTAGTCAAATTTGTGTCTTCTAGGTTGCAACACCCCCATGATACATCTTCAAGGATATGAACATGTACGGCCAAGCACAATCAATAAGAGTGCATCTAAATTCCAAAATCAATCTCCATAATAGTCTATGTGTTTCCTACTGCCAAAGGGGCCCTTTAGAGTAGTGAGAGAAGATCTTCACCCTGAAACCCACAGCGTCCCTTTTCAGCAGGAAGTAGCTAAGAGAATACGCCATCCCCTTTTCCTTATGACTCAGGGTGAAGTCTCTCTCAGGGAGGAGTGATAGGGAATGGCAAAGGACACACTGACAAAGAAGATTAATCAGAACTGGCTTAGACAAGCACTGTGGCATTTGGACAAGAACAAACTGGGAGGAGGGTAGAGAGAATAGTGCAACAATGAATGAATGGAAACCCAAAATCTCTGTAAATGTTTATGAAAATTAATAAAATATAATTATAGAATAAAAAGAACACGGAAACAGGCAAAAAGTCCAACCACAAACGAATGGATTGAGAAATTATGATATATTCATTCACATGATGAAATACTATGCAACATGTGGGAGCAATGATTTTTTTGTAAATTACTACCTAACTTGGGCAGGACTGGAGAGCACTATGCTATATGAACTTACTCAGTCCCTTAAAGAGAAATATTGTATAAGACCATTAATGTAGAACAAGTATGAGGATCCAAGGGACAAGGATAGAGGGGGACAGGGTGGTGAAGATGAGGGGATTTATTCATAGGGTAGCACAATTTGATAGGTGGAGGGAGAGGAAAAGATCCTAGATGAAAAATAATACATACTAACTCTGTAAGCAAACCAGTACAAAATAAAATTTTGTAAAGAAAAAAATTAAACTACATGACTTGGAATTGCAGTGTAGCTTCTTACCACTAGACCTATGAGGGTTCCAATGTTGTAAACCTTAAAGGAAGCAAGCTACATCTTTCTCCCTCAGAACTTGTGAATTGAAACCACTGACCTTTTGGTTAGTAGCCAAGCACTTTGGAATATTTTATTGGCAAGCTTTATTCTTCCTACTGCTAAAAATTTAAAAAGAA
Organism: Elephantulus edwardii; assembly: GCF_000299155.1. Classification (NCBI taxonomy): domain Eukaryota; kingdom Metazoa; phylum Chordata; class Mammalia; order Macroscelidea; family Macroscelididae; genus Elephantulus; species Elephantulus edwardii. The sequence continues at coordinate 19,915,242 of NW_006399793.1, forward strand.
AACTTCATAATTAACTAGAACATTTTATTCCTTGAACTTGTAAAAGTAAGTTTAGATGTTTCCATTGTTGTTGTTATGTGTCATCAAGAGAACCAAGACTCATAGCACCCAATCCTGCGAACAATGACTCTGAATCTTGTCCTATCCTGAGCCAGCTTCACTGTCCCTGACACACATGCCATCGTTACTGTGCCAATCTCTCTCACCCAACGTTTTCTTTTCTTGTGTTGATTGACTGTCACTTCAAGGACGACGTCCTTCTCCAAAATTTGGTCCTACCTGGCCACATGCCAGAAATATGTGAGACATAGCTTCAATATTTTCTTTTGTTTTTAATAAATAGGTGCAAATTATAAATTCTAATATAACAGCTCCTTCAGGTATAGTTTTGCATGCCACACATGCTCTTATTTATTTTATTACACTTAAGCATGATATTCCTAAAATCCAGGTATATTTACTACGTGAATATAATTGTTTCTAACCATTACCTACTATTCTATATAGCCCACTACATTCTATTACTTGAACTCCCAGTCATAGGAAACTAGTTGATTCTAACTCTGATAACCATGAATGATGCTACAATAAGCATCCTTTTATGTCTTTTTATGTCTTTTAGTGTATCTCTGAGATAAAGTCCATAGAACATATATTGAGGAAATGGGTAGTTTAAACATAAAACATGACAAATTTAATTTCAGCTGCATCAGCTTAGATGGCTTCCCTAAATGTCTGTGTCTCTGGTATTAGTTAAGGAAATGTGCCGCCAACGCAATGGCAAGCAAGTCTGATCTACCAGCTGCTCCATAGGAGAAAGATAAACAATCTCTTGAGATTTACAGCCTCTGAAAAACCTACTGGAAGGTTAATTATGAGCTAGTTCTGATTCAATGGCAAAGAGACTCTTTGAGCAATAATGGAGAAGCCCTGCTGCTATAGTGTATGTAAAACCATGTCTAGGTGCTAACTGAAAGATCTGTAGTTCAAACCCACCAGCTGCTGTGTTGAAAATGGGTAGTCTCCTCAAATAAAAATTTACAGCTTCAGCAACACAATAGAGATTCACTATAAGTCAGACTCACTTTGATTGGTTATTTGTGAATATGGTTTCTTATATTCCCTCCAAACCTTTCAATAGTTTTCTACTTTTTATCAAAAGTTTGACATAGATATAAAGAAGTATAAGAGTATAAACAGCTCATATTGCTTTAAATTTGAATTTCCAGAATTACAAAGTAAATTTAGTGTTATGTTGCTTAGTAACTTCTTGAATTTCCCTTTGTAAATTGCCTTTCAAATATTATGGCCCTTTTTATTTTATTTTGTCCTGTTTTATTAATTTGCAAAACCTACTTATTTTCTAGATGCTAATCTCAGTTTTGAATACTACATTTTCATTTTTTCTTCAGTTCTTCTAGCTATTCATTTTCTTTGTCAATGATAACCTTCACTGAACATACCCTCAAGCCTTACGGAAAAGCTCTGTTGGCCTACTGGTAAGAAACCACGCTACAATTCTGACAGCACGTGGTTCGAATTCACCAATTGTTCCACAGAAGAAATATGAGCACTCTCCCTCCATTTTACTGCCTCTGAAAACCCACTAGAAGACCAGCTATGGGTTGTTCCAACTCAATGGCACACAACAAAACCAACACTCTTATGTTTTATGGTTTTGAAATTTTGCTTACAAGATAATTTCTGCTCTGCCCCTAAATAACAAAATAATTTCTTGTAATTTCTTTTATTAACTTTTGAATTCTGCTTCTCACACCTAGGTATTTAATTAGCTATGATATGTTAATCATAAACAATTTCCAAAGGCGCACAATTACACGCTCTAGAATTCCAAGCCTTCTTAATGTTAACCATAATTTATTATGATCCACACAATGCAATAGTTGCCATTGTCAATAAAACACAAGAAACTTTCAGATATTCTCTGGTTTCAAACAAGATCCATCAATATCATCAGCGATGATATACCTCATTCCATAGCTACTTCTGAACCCAGTTTGAATTTCTGGCAGTTCCTTGTTAATATGCTGCTCTAGGGATAATTAACTAATCTTTAGAAGATTAACTTGTATGTGGCATTAATAATCTTGTCCAATAATTTCCCCATGCTAGATCATCTGTGGATTTTTTAATGGCCATAATATAGTTTTTCTCCTGTCAGTTGGCCACTTCTTTATAAATTTCTTGGCATAGATGAGAAAGCATGTTCAGGAGTTAGATCCATTCATCATACCTATTCAACTCGTATGCTAAGTAAATAAGCCAAGAATCTGGGCTATAAAAAAGGCTGTAAATCGGGATGGGTGTGTCAGAGGCAGTGCGGTTGGCACAGGACAGAGCAGGGTTTAGGGCTGTTGTGCATTGGGTCACTATGAGTCGAAAACGACTCGACGGCACATAACAACAACAACAATGTTTACAACTCCCAAAGATACATAAAGATCAGGATTATGAGAGGAAAAAATGGTGCAAAATTTCATTGAACAAGGATATGCATGTTCGAAGGAGTGAACCATAATGTAATCAAATTCTCACAAGAAAATTTACGAATAAATCCATCCTTTCCTTGCGGGAGACAGAGTCAGTTGATTCCACACAACTGCACTTTCGAAAGTCTATCAGAGGAATTGTTTAATTGGGCGTTTTGGATGTCGCGCTAAAACCCAGAAAATCGCAAGGTATTTTCTTCTAAAGGTTACACCCTTTGCCCTGGAGTGATGCAATTAATCTTCTTATCACGAACACACGCAAAAATAATCCGGGCGTATGGCGAATCTGTGCCTCGCGATGTGAAATCCGGTCGAGTCCGCAACCTGGACTCTCCTGTCGCTTCGCGCGGTGCAGTCGCCGCGGAACAAGAACCCTCGAACCTCGCTGGAGGTGGCTTGGCAGCGATTTGGAGAGAGGGAGCCCCAGATCGACAAAAGCGAAAAAAGAATTCCACCTAGAAGGTCGGTGTCCTCCGTTTCAAGCCTCCTGGAAGGGGAGCCTCGATTGGGACCATGCGGCATGATCGCACATCATCATCGAGCACCAACAAATGGATGCCTATCGCCAAGGAGTACGACCCACTTAAAGCTGGTAGCATCGATGGCACAGATGAAGAGCCCCATGACCGGGCCATCTGGCGGGCAATGCTAGCTCGCTATGTCCCCAACAAAGGCGTCACAGGAGATCCCCTCCTCACCCTGTTTGTGGCTAGGCTCAACTTGCAGACTAAAGAAGAGAAGTTAAGGGAGGTGTTTTCCCGGTATGGTGAAATCCGGCGGCTCCGGCTGGTGAGGGACCTTGTCACTGGCTTTTCAAAGGGCTACGCCTTCGTGGAATACAAGGATGAGCGGTCCCTGGTCAACGCATACAGAGATGCAGATGGCCTGATTATCGACCAGAACGAGATCTTTGTAGACTATGAGCTGGAAAGGACACTCAAAGGCTGGATTCCCCGGCGGCTCGGAGGGGGACTGGGTGGCAAGAAGGAATCGGGACAGCTGAGATTCGGGGGCCGGGACCGACCTTTCCGGAAACCCATCAACCTACCCGTGGTAAAGAATGACCTCTACCGAGAGGGGAAAAGAGAAAGGAGGGAGCGATCACAATCCCGGGAAAGGCACTGGGACTCGAGGCCGAGGGATCGAGACCATGACAGGGGCCGGGAGAAACGGTGGCAGGACAGAGAGGCCGCCAGGGCATGGCCCGAAAACAGCTGGGAGAGGGACAGGGACAGAGACAGACACTTTAGGGATGACAGGGTGAAGGGCAGGGAGAAGAGACACAGAAGTAAATGAAGTTCAGCAGTGAGGACAGGGACAAAGACTGAGGTACCTTGGGGTCTGCACACCGGGGGGTCTTGTGTGCTTGAATAAATGTCACAGATGGTTAAAAAAAAAAAAAGACTGTAGTATATTCACATAATAGAATACTGTGCTGCATTGAAAAACAAGGAACTCATGCAATAGTATTAAAAATGGGTGACCCTGGAGGACATTATGCTGAGTAAAATATCTCAGTAACAAAAAGACTTATACTGCATAATGCCATTGTTATAAAATGGGACTGACATTGGGTTTGGGGGAGAATGAGAAAGATGGGATAAATAATGTACACTCTATTGAAACAGATGAGGGAGAAAACTGTTTAAAAGTGATGTATGATTACGTATTATTGTCATGACCGGAGTCTAGCTCAAAGACTGCATAGTGGACTGGACTTGGGGGGAGGGTTGAATAACAATGAAAGAATTTTCCTTTTACTTTTCAAAGGGAAGAACGAACTTGGGGGGGAGGGTTGGGCAGGGAGAGAAGTGTAACAATGAATGAATGGAAATCCAAAGTCTCTGTAAATTTTAATTAAAATTAATAATAATTTAAAAAGGGGGGAAAGAGACTTTTACATTAGAATTGTATGAATAATTATGAACAACCTTCATTACGATGATAACACAACACTGCTTTCTAAAACTGAAGATCTGAAGTACTTGCTGAAAAAGATACAAAAACTGCAGTCTTCAATATAGATTATACCCCACCCATAAATAAACAAAAGTTCTCACAACTGTACTGATAAACAACATCGTGATAAATGGAGAAATTAATTAAGTTGTTAAAGATTTCATTTTACTTAGATCCAAAGTCAGTATTCATGGAAATAGTAGTCAAGAAATTAAAAGATGTCTTGCTTTGAGTAAATATCCTGCAAAGAAACTCTTTAAAATATTCTAGAACAAGGATGTAAGTGTAAATAATAAGAAGTGCATGACTAAGCCATGGTATTAACAATTAAATAATAAGCATTTGAAAGTTGTACAGTGAATAAAGAAGAAAAACAAACAGGCACTTTGAATTGTGTTGATGGTGAAGAGTAGAGAGTATACCATTCACTGTAAAAAAGAACAAATAAAATTGTCTTGGAATAAGTGCAGCCATAAAGCTCTTTAAAAATTAAAAAGATAAGACTTCAACTCACATACTTTGGTCACGTTATTAGTTGAGGCTAATCTTGGAAACAAATGTTATGCTTGAAAAATAGCCAGAGAAAGATAAAAATGACTCTCAATGAGATGGACTGACACAGAAATTGCAACAATGAGATTATACATGGCATAGATTATAAAGATGGTACAGTTTTGTTTTGTTCTACATGATGTTGTTATACATTGTTAATATTATGAGCTGTTAGGTAGGAATTATTTACATAGAAAAGCTAGTTTTCCTCAAACCATCAGCAAATAATGTGGTCTTTCATATTTATTTGTTCTGCATCATCTAAGTATCCTTATTCAAATAATGGAAGCCTATGTCTACTAAACAACTTTCAGATAAAATATGTTGTTTTATGACCTGCTTTTATAAAAGGAAGAAAATAAAGAATGTAAAAATTTTATTTGAATGTAAAATTTGGATTACAATTTAAGATATTTTAAAAAGTAGGAAGAGTAGCAACAAGAAAAGAGGGCTTTCTCAGTATTGGAAGTGTGTAAGGAGAGGTAGAATGACAACCTGAAAAAAACCCATATAATCAATGTGATGTTGATAATCTTTTCTCAGTTTTCTCTTGTGTAGGATCAGAGAATCAAGCTGTCTACTCCATAATATTCTATATTAGGCAAAGTTCAATGATTCTGTAATTCTGTACTAAGTTACCCTCCAGCACTTTTAAAATGTTAGTCCTCTTCCTTTTATAAAATATTCTTATAATTATGTCAAATGTTATTGCCTCAAGAAACTTATAAGTTCAGTATTAATATATTTTCATATATAAAATATCAAAGGAAGAGTGACTGCAGCTCCTTTATAAATGCATAGATTAGTTATCTGCTACTTTTCACCTTTGCAAACTCCTTGAATGGGTTTGTAATAATTACATCTTCTTGTAAGATTTACTAAAGCTTTCTAGAACTACTGTAGACATA
>NW_006399793.1:19921270-19927328 GCF_000299155.1 Elephantulus edwardii
TAAATAAATAAATGTAAGAAGTGTGCATGGGTCTGTGTTGTGTACTGTAGAGTCAGAACCGACCCATAGCTGACCTTCTGGTGGGTTTTCAGACACCATTAATCACGCAGAAGTTGCCCATTCCTCTCCCACAGAGTAGCTGGTCAATTTGAACCATGTGCCTTTGGAACTGCAGCACAGCTTCTTGCCACTAGGCCACCAAAATATAGCATATTGTCAATAAACCACCAAAGCATATTGAGGAATATTATTATTATTATTACTTAGAAAGATCAATAGCTATGAAGAGACATCTTAAGTACAAAATAAATATTTCTAATTCTCCAAATTCTCACATGTTCTGTAAACTCTGACTAAATGCAAATGTTTTAATATGGCAGTAGGGAAAAAAGCCAACAATTGTTAATCTAAAGTATTCTTCTTAGACTAAAGAAATAAATTACATCTCTCAACCGCTTGTCTCAGTGTCAATGGCAAGCCAAGAACCTTCCTCTCCCCAAAGAAGTCTTTAATATAAAAAATGAAATACATTCACATGAAATCCAACATCATACTGTTCATGCTGATACCTCAGAAATACAGCTTGAGAGAAAAATTGCACAATCAGAAGGACCCAAGGAAGAATGACATTTTCAGTTAAATCTTTATTGGAAATTCTGGGGGAAATGAACCCATTACTAATGAAAAGGTGCATTTGCACAATAATTGTGTTGAGAAGGTTGCATTACAGCAACATATTACTCTCTGGCTCTGTTTGAGCAGGGTTATTAAATTGCAGTGAAATGACTAGAACAACAGTAAAATGCTGTTTGATTTTCTAATTATTATTGAGGCATGCCTCCTGAGCCCAACCTCAGAGGCTTCTCTTTTGAATCATCTGCAGCTCATGCTGCTGCTCATGCATTATACATAAAACCCATATGGCTGTTTGAGGTAGAGGTTCTCTAGAGGGAAGCTCCATACTGCTCTTTACACTGCAGGAAGGAGAAAGGTGGGGAAAACAAGAAAGAGGGGAACAGGCTGAGGTTAGTGAGAAAGAAAAGGACCACTACTGGGCAAAGTTCACAATTCAGACAACAGTATGTATAAGTCATAAACTTTAAGAAAAGGTGGAATCTATTTCTAAAAACTAATTTGTATTGGGCTTTCTACTATGAAGCTTGAAGGGCATCTTGGAGAAGGTAGCTCTCTTTAAGTCTGTCAGTTTCTAGTAAGTACCTAAAAATTATCATTTATTAAGTTGCAGAGAACTGGGGTTATTTGGTAAAATGGATCTCTGCAATTTCTATGAAATCATGTTAAATTGTTAGCTAAAAGATATCTATGCAATGGAATACATCCTAAAAAAAATCATTTCCTCCTTTTGATCAGAGATATGTAATTTAATTCAAAAGAAAAGTCAATACATGTTCCAGTATGCTCAGAATCTCACTTCTTCTAAGGCTCTTTGATAGTCTATTATTAATTTCTCAAAAAGGAAGCACAAAGGTTATTTCTTCAGTCATTCTGTGATTTATCCAAAGTCATACTTACTCATATTTTTCTGACCTGAATCCAGCTGTATTCTTTCAGAGTCGGTAGACTTTCAAGATAATCAGACACTACTGAATAAGTATTTAATAGTCATTATATGCTAGATATGATGTTAATCACTTAAAACCCATTATGCTATATATTTCATTACAATCCTTTCAGATGCATATTCATACTATTTAGTGTTTGCTGTCTAGCTGGTTCCAACTCAAAGCAACCCTGGGTGCAGCTGAGTAAAAACACGCCTAATTCTGTGTCATCCTCACAATTAACCATTGTTGATTTCACTAGGTCAAATCATTCTCTTTTTTTTTTTTTTTTTTTCCTCTAAAACTCTACCAAGTGCAGTGTCTTTGTCTGGGGACTAGACATTCCTTAAAGTATCTTTAAAGTATGTAACAAGGAGTCTCACTATCCTCACTTTTAAGCCTTCTAGTTGTAATTCTTCCAAGACAGATTTATTTGTCCTTCTATCGGTTCACAATGTATCTAATACTCTTATACAACACCATAATTCAAAACCATCAATTCTTCATCAGTCTTCTTTATTCTTTGTTTAACTTTCACATGCATATAAAATTATTGAAAATATTGTGACTTTGGCCAAGTATACCTTCATCTTCAAAATCATATCGTTGGTCTTTTATATTTTAAAGCAGATTAGTAGCAGACTTAGCCCATACAATATGTGAAGAGACTGAAACCAGGTTGCTCTTTGGAGGCGATTCTGAGACTTAGTCCGACATATCTTGAGCATGTTACAAAGAGGGACCAGTCCTTGGAGACGGATGTCATGCTTGGGAGGGTGGAGGGACAGCACAAGAGAGGAAGACCCTCGATGAGATGGATTGATTCAGTGACTGGTGTAATGTGTCAGAGACAATAAGGTTGGAACAGGATAGAGCAAGTTTCAGGACTGTTGTACATAGGGTTGCTATTAGTCTCAAAGGCCATGATGCTACATATTCATCTAAGTTTAATAAAATCATTTATAACTTCAATATTTTTTCTATCATGATACAATTTATTGGTCCAGCTATAAGTATCTTTGTTTTATTTATGTTGAGGTTTAATCCACATTGAAGTCTATAATTTCTGATCTTCATCAATAAGTCATCATTTTTTAGACTATGGCATCTGTAAAAACAATGTTCTACATTTTACTATGACTTGAGTATTAGCTGTCCTTGGAAAGAGATATAATTTCTCAAAATACTCAATGACTTGAGTATAAGCAGTTTGTGAATCGGTATCTAAGGTGAAACGATTTGTTTTTCCCTCCTTGAAACAAAGAAGGAAGAAAAGCAAAGATGCAGATAAACAGCCCAAAGGGCTAATGAGCACTTTGGACTTCAACCTTAATGGTTAGATGAATTAGAAGGTCCAGCTACCACTGCTGAGTACTTAAGAAAGATCAAAAGGGAAGATTCTGCACAGAGTAGGAGAAAGTCTAGAACAAAAGTCAAAATACAGTAATAATTGTTACACCAGTAAGGTATAACAGAGACTGATAGAATCTCTGAGACTACAACACTGAGTTATCCTTTGTATTTAAAGGAAAATTTAACCAGATAGTTCAATTTTCAGGATGACAATTGACAGGTCTATAAGGTGAACAAGGAGCATTGGTGGGCTAGTGTTAAGAATCTGTGCTGTAGTTTCAAGGTCAAGCACATCTAAACCACCAGCTCCTCTGGAGGAAAAGAATGAACAACCTCCTTCCAGGTAATTACTCTGAAAACCAGCTGGGGTATTCCAACTCATGGCACACAATAACAACATAAGTGATCAATAGCATCAGGAGATACTCCTTAGAATAACAAACCATCTCAGGTCACAATATCAGTATTTGCCTAGGGGAGAAAGCTTAGAAGGCAGGAAGCACAAAACAGAATTAATGGAAATGAGACTTGCAGGGGGGAAGTAAGGAAGAATGTAGTTACATTATGGATGACTTATTTTATAAAACAAAATGTAAGTGGGTGGATGGAAAACAAATTTGCATTGTAAATTCCCAAGGTAGTTAGTTACAATGAAAAGAAAGGGGGGAAAAAACAAACCCAAAAGTTAACACCTTTCTGGTATTCTCTACTTTCAGCCAGTAATCGATCTGATGACATAAGCAATGACTTATTCCAATAACTCATTCTGAATTCAGCTTGGACTTTTTACTACATTCATAAGTAAAATAAGGTGCTTTATATTAAATGTTATTTAAAGATTAGAAAATACCAATTTTATCTTCTGATGCAGCTATTTATAAGGATTAATATATTCTCCTGGAAGGAGGAGCGGCATCCACTTCTATAATAGCTTGCCTCCAGAAACCCCATGAACCTGCAGAGAAGATGAGAGACACCCAAGCGTTGAGGACTCTCTTTCATAGGGTTGCTATGAGTCGCCTGCGACTCAACGACACTTAACAACAACAACAACGATATATTCTCACCTTCAATTTAGCTAATCATTTTGTCCACAAATAGATATTCAGTCTTGAAACCTGGTAAGTCATTTAGATGGTGTCTCCTTTTTTTTAGTGAAAGAAATCCCCACAATACGGTATATATTGAAAGATTAATATAATTTAAGTCCATAGACTGTTACATGTCAACCACTCACATTTTAATTACCAACATCCTCTTTGATGTTGGGCTTTTCATGTTATATCTATCTATCTATATCTATATATCAATATTGGTATCAATATTGATATATAGATATATATAGACATTAAGATAGATAGATAGATAGATAGATAGATAGATAGATAGATAGATAGATGATAGAGTTTACCCTCAGTGGGTTTTCAGAGGCAGTTAATCACAGAGAAGGAGATTGTTCATATTCTCCTGTGAAGCAGCTGTCTCCTGTGGAGGAGCTGTCTCCTGTGGAGCAGCTGTCTCCTATGGAGCAGCTGATGAATTAGAGCCTTGTGCAGCACAGCTTCTTGCCACGGTGTGTGTGTGTATACTGATAAAAATTAGTAAGCAACAACATATTTAGAGCAGAAAAGCAAGCAAGCAAGCAAATAACTCCAAAGAGATTCTCCTTATTTCTTTTTTACTAAAACTGAACTCAAGGATATATCGCATTTTACTCTTCCCATAAAGAGTATTTTTCTTTTTACAGTGGAAGCTGATTGTCCCTGCCCCTAAGTAGTTAGGAGCCAAGGCAAAATACAGATCTCTTCTCTCACCTTGGCATTCGCAAATCTCTTCTTAGTCAACCCGTGTTACTATAACAGAAATACCACAAATGGATGACTTGTGACTATGGCCTTAAAAATTTGTGAACAGACATTTGTTCTCTCACAAAAAAAGAGTTATTGCTGTTGTTATGCACCATCGAGTCACCTGTGTGACACATAGAGACCCTATGTACAACAGCAGTGAATCCTGCTCTATCCTGAAGCCAACCTTATTGTCTCTGACACACCTACCCCCATTACCATAATCACTGAATCAATCCATCTCATTGAGCATCTTCCTCTCTTGAACTGTACCTTCACGCATGGTGTTCTTCTCCAAGGACAGATATCTCCTTGCAACATGTCCAAAGTACGTCAGACAGAGCTTCAGAATCCTTGCCTCCAAAGAGCACTCTGGTTTCACCCTCTCCAGGATGAACCTTTTTGTTCTCCTAACAGTCCCTTTTAATTATTTTGGTCATTCTTCTAGGTCCATTTGCTGTACAGAGGTAAATGATGGTTGCTGTGTTGCTAAACACTGTCACACTGATGTGTCAAATGCGATAATGGTTTACCATAGTGGACAGTGTTTGGTGGAGCTCCCCGATTAAAATAAGCTTGGAAGCAGGAGTGGCATCCACTTCCAAAATAGCTTGTCTCAGGAACCTGGAGAAACGATGAAAGTTATACAAGTGTTCAGGTCTTTAGTTCATAGGGTTACTATGAGTTGCCTATGACTCGATGGTACTTAATAAGAACAATAGCATTCCATAGTATAGTCAATACTCTTCTCCAGCACCACAGCTCAAAGGCACCAACTCTTCTTTGATTGCTAGTCGTTGTCCAGCCTTATGATTCTTAGCAAGTCATTGTGATTTATTCCTTCACTAATTAGGAGACTCAAAGTACAAAGTAAAGGCACTCTCTCTCTATAGGAACATCTTTGTCTCCTTTAGCTATCTTTGGACACTTCCCTGGGTTTATTTTGGCATCAGTCTTCTCTTGAGTTTATGCGGTTCTCAACAAAGAAATCCTACGTACATGGGACATACACTTAGCTCTTCTTTCTAGGTTTTTTCCTTGCTTCTCTGCTCAATCTTCTGTCTTTCTCTCCTTTATTTAAAAATTAAAGATATTTAATGAAAGCATGGAAATTTCAGTCTGCTTCACCACAAATATAAATTCCAGAAAAAATGATGTGACAACCAAAATATTATATGTACCACAAAAGTCATAGCGACCCTATGTACAACAGCCCTAAACTCCGCTCTGTCCTATGCCAATTGCACTGTCTCTGACACTCCCATCCCAATTATCCCAGTCACTGAATCAATCCAC
>NW_006399793.1:19932138-19937951 GCF_000299155.1 Elephantulus edwardii
AGAAGCCATTTTGTTCTGATAAGTATTTTAAGAAATGTATTCCTCAATAATTTTAGCAATAATATATTTTGCTGAGTTTTTGTGTTCTAATAGAAGTTGACTCAGCTTGGTTACCACTCCCGGACTACATATTGTACCTGGTCGAAAGGCTAGACACCCATGAGAAGCCACAAACAATAACGACTCCCGAATGTAATGAAATCTCAGCTGCCAACCACAATAAACTTTGTGTAACCCACATACCCAATCTATATATAAACTCAATCATTTTTTAAATTTACTTATGTACCATTTCAAAACTTTTAAAAAATTTCTTGCAATTTTTTTTTATTTTACCCTTGCTGGTTTACCTGAAAAGTTCATATATATTGCCTTTCACACCGATACACACCTCCATTTCTTCAACCCACTCCCTTCCTCATCAAACCATACGATCCTATTAAACCCCTCCCCTGCTCTGGCCAATCCTCCCCCCTTTGCTTCTCCCTCTCTTAGAGCCTCATACACTTTTTATTAGTTATCTACTTCTACAACAATGGTCTTATACAGTACTTGTCCTTAAGGGATTGAGGGAGTTCACTTAGCATAATATTCTGCAATCCCCCTCAAGCTAGGCAGTGATTTATAAAATCATTATTCCTTCATGCTGCATAGTATTCCATCATGTGAATGTACCATAATTTCAAATCCATTTGACTGTGATTGGACATCTGGGCTGTTTCCATGTTCTTGCGGTGGTGAATATTGGTTTACCAGTATCTGTGCCTCAGTTTTCATTTTCTTAGATATATTCCAAAAACTGAAATAGCTGAATCATAGGGAATTTCTATGTACACCTTTCTGAGGACACGCCTAACTACATTTCAGAGTGGTTGTACCATGTTTCAATCCCACGAACAGTAAGTACATAAAGTACCTATCTCACCAAATCCTCTCCAACATTTATTGCTTGCTGTCCTGTTATACTTTGCCATTGCTACTGGAGTAAGAGAGTATCTCATTGTGGTTTTAACTTGTATTTCTTTTATTGCCAATGATTTTGAGCATTTCTTCATGTTTCTGTTTACAATTCAAATATTTTCCTCTATGAAAATTCTTTCCATATCTTTTGCCCATTAATAATTGTCTTATCAGTCTTTTCCTTGTCGAGGCCCAAAAGTATCCTGTAAACTTTAGTTATAAAACTTTTGTGTAAGATGATACTGCCAAATGTTTTTTGCTAGTCAGTAGAGTTTTGTTGTTTTTTTTACCCTGTTGGGAAAAGGTTTTGATGCACACAGTGATTCCTAATGATGTACTGTTCCAGCCATTTTTTAATGATCTTCAGCATTATTTTGCTAGCATAGGAAGACTTAATATTGTGAAAATTAAAATCCTTCCGAAAGCTATATACATGTTCAATACAATCTCAATACAAATACCAAATTCCTTTTTCAAGGAGATTGAAAGGGAAATGTTGTTGTTGTTATGTGCCGTGGAGTCGCTTGCGACTCTTAGTGACCCTATGTACAACAGTCCTAAACCCTGCTCTAACCTGTGCCAATCTCATTGCCTCCAACACACCCATCCCGATTACCCCAGTCACTGAATCAATCCCCCTCATAGAGGGTCTTCCCCTCCTGCGCTGTCCCTCCACTCTGCCCAACATGATGTCCCTCTCCAAAGACCTGTCTCTCCTTACAACATGTCCAAAGTATATCAGGCGAAGCCCCAGAATCCTTGCTTCCAAGGAGCAGCCTGGTTTAACCCTCTCTAGGATGAATCTATTTGTTTTCTTGGCAGTCCATGGTACATTCAGTACTCTTTTCCAGCACCACAGCTCAAAGGCGTCAATTCTCCTTCTATCCTCCCTAGTCATTGTCCAACTCTCTGATGCATAACAAGTGATTGCAAAGACCACGGCCTGTATCAGGCGCACCTTAGTCTCCAGAGAGACACCGATGCTCTTGAGTACTTTAGAGAGGTCCCTAACCACAGACTTTCCCATCACAATACTTTTTTTTATTTCCTGGCTACTGGTGCCAAGAGTGTTGACCATGGAGCGAGCAAACTGAAGCTGTGAACAATCTCAATCTCTTCACCATCCATCCTGATGCTACCGATTGGTCCAGTGGTGAGAATTTTTGTCTTCTGGACATTGAGCCTCAGTCCATATTGAAGGCTGCAATCCTTGACCCTGTACAGTAAGTGCATGAGGTCCTCCTCAGTTTCAGAGAGCAGGGATGTGTCATCTGCATAACGCAGATTGTTGATAGATCGTCCACCAATCCTAACGCCACGCTTCTCCTTATATAGCCCAGACTCTCGGATAATCTGCTCTGCATACAGGTTGAAAATGTATGGAGATAGGACACATCCCTGGTGTACACCCTTCCCAATTTTGAACCATGCAGTGTTACCATGTTCTTTTCTGACTACTGCTTCTTGGTCCAAATAGGTTTCGCATTAACCTGATTAAATGTTCTGGGATTCCCATTCTTCTCAGAGTCAGCCACAGTTTGTTATGATCCACGCAGTCAAATGCCTTTGCATAATCAATGAAACACAGATAGACATTCTTCTGGTATTCTCTGCTTTCAGCTAAGATCCATCTAACATCAGCAACAATGTCCCTAGTACCACTACCCCTTCTAAACCCAGCCTGGACTTCTGGCAGTTCTCTGCTGATGTACTGTTCCAGTCGTTTTTGGGTAATCTTCAGTAGAATCTTGCTTGCATGTGAAATCAATGATATTGTTCTGTAGTTTCCACACTCAGTTGGGTCGCCCTTCTTTGGGATGGGAACAAATGTAGACCTCTTCCAGTCAGTTGGCCAAGTGGTTGTTCTCCAGATTTCTTGGCACAACTTGGTGAGCACATCTATGGCAGCATCTATTAGCTGAAATGTCAATTGGTATACCATCTCTTCTGAGGGCCTTATTTTTTGCTATTTCCTTCAAAGCAGCTTTAGAGAGGTAAGTGCTCACAATAAGAAAAACACTTCTGAGAAACAAAAATGAAGTGAGAACTATAATAGCACTCCCTGACTCAACATCTACTATACAATTGTAGTAACCAATTCAGCAAGGTACTTGTACAATGTCAGGCACATAGACCAATGGAACAGAATTGAGAATCCAAAAACAGATCCAGCTATCTATGTTCAACTGATATTCAATGAGGAGATAAAACCATTTATCAATTTTAATCCTCTTCAGATTGTGCATATCTTGGTTGTATTTGGCAGTCTCTTTATACCATAGAAGAGGCTGTCCAAGCTTGATTCCAGGTTTTCTATGATGAACTTTATAGTTTGAGGCTTTACACCAGATCTTTGATCCACCTTGAGTTGATTTTTGTACATGGTGTGAGACATGGATCCTGTTTCACCTTTCTGCAGGTAACAGTCCAGTTTTCCCAGCACCATTTGTTGAAGAGATTGTCATTTCCCCATTTGATAGATTTGATTTCCTTGTTGAATATCAGTTGACCATAGATAGCTCAGTCTATTTCTGGATTCTTAATTCTGTTTCATTGATCTATGTGCCTGTTGTTGTACCAGTACCATGCTGTTTTGTTTACTACAGTTGTGTTGTAGATTTTTGAGGTCAGAGAGTGATATGCCTTCCACTTCACTTTTGCTTATTTCAGAAGCATTTTATTTATTCAGGGTATCTTTCCTCTCAAAAGAAACTTGGCAATTTGCCTTGCAATCTCCTTGAGAAATGTATTTTGTATCTATATTGCATTGAGCATGTGGATTGCTTTTGTTAGGATTGTCATTTTCACAATATTGAGTCATTCTACCCATGAACAGGGCACACTTTTCCATTTCTTTAGGTCTTTTATTGTGTTTTACAGAAACGTTCTGTAGTTTTCTTTGTACTTGTCTTTTGTGCCTTTGTTTAGATTGACTCCCAAGTATCTCAATTTGTGATTGACTGTTGTAAATGGTATTGCTTTTTTGGTTTCCTTCTCTGAGTTATCTTTGTTACTGTAGAAGATTCCCACTGATCTTATATTCTGCCACTCTACTAAGTTGGTATACTAGCTAACAGGGTTTTGTTGATTCATTGAGGTTTACTCTGGACACTATCATTCATCTGCATATAGTGATAATTTAACCATCTCTTTGCCCATCTGGATTCATTCTTTTTTTTCCCTAGTGTTACAACAAGTACTTAGAATACAATACTGAACAGAAGTGGCAACAATGGGCATCCTTGCCTGGTCCCTGTTAAGAAGTAAAATTATTTTAGTCTTTCTCCATTAAAAATGATATTAGTTCTTGGTTTTGCATATGTATTATACATTATTTTGAGGATATTCCCTTCTATTCCAATTTTACTGAGTGCCTTTAGGAGTGTTGGATAAGTTAAATGTCTTTTCTGCATCAATTACTGAGTTCATATGTTTCTTGTTATTTACTTTGTTAATATGGTGAATTATGCTGATTGTTTTTCATATGCAGTACCATCTTTGCATACCTGTTATGAATCCCACTTCGTCAGGATGAAGTTTTTATTTTAATGTGCTTTTAGATTCTATTCACTAAGTTTGTTAAAGATTTTAGCATCCGTATTAGTAAGAGATATTAATCTTAGATTTTTTAATTCATTTTAATGAAAGTTTATAGAGACTTAGGGTTTCCAGTCATTCCTTGTTCTTCCTACCCTCCCCGCACCCAGTCTTCTCTTTGAAAAGAAAAAGAAAAACTCTTTAATTGTTATACAGTCCTGCAGCCTTCACTCTGGACTTCTATAATGACAAGAATACCCATTCATATGGTTTTGTTTTGTTTTTAATTGCTTGTAAGATAAAAGGTGTAACAGTCCACATTTCTTGGAAATTGTTAGAGAGGATCAAGACTATGACTTGAGTGCAGCTGTTACATCTCAATCTACCCCTTTAGCTAATTGGCTGATCACATCTTAGGGTATGATTACATCTTTACATAATTGACAAATCACTAAGAATCAAGGGACTGTCAAGTCTGAAAAACATTTTTCAGGGGAGAAAATTCAACTATTAGGATCAAATGAAGCCTCTTCCTCCTGGCCAGTCCCTGCTACCACCCATGCCTGTTGCTTCATCTCTCTCTTTATGATCAGGAACAGACATACAATTGCTTCCTAAAATCATGATCTACATAGATGTGTGCTTTTCTCCAGTTAAAAAGTACAAATTAATGTATTTCTGATATCCTCTGATTTTGGTCAATATCTAATGTCAAAAGCATGAAAACCTTTGTGCAACAATGAATTAATGGAAATTTAAGTTCTCTATAAACTTTTATGAAACTCTTAATAAATATTAAAGGGAAAAAAATTTTAAAAAGGAAAAGAAAAAAACCAAACCAAAAACATGAGAACCTCACCTTCCAGCACTATATCAATCAATGCTCTCTTGGAATTTGAAAGACTTTCAAGGGTCTTTGTAAGTCAATAGCCAATTTGCTTCCCATATTATATATATTCCTATAATAACTATATTGCTATATTAGTCTAGATATTCCACTGAAACTTGTTTACTGTGATATCTGAAATAATAGTGGCAAAGCAATAAACATCAAAACAATATGCATGTTATCACACCCTGAAAAACTTACGGACAGGTGGTTGACATTTGTAGGTAGAAAGACAAGAGACTTATCCAATGGGAAAACATATAAGAAGTGACATAGAAGCACAGTTAGTATATTGTTGTTGTTATGTGACATTGAGTCACTTGTGACTGATAGTGACCCTATGTACAACAGCCCTAAACTCTGCTCTGTCCTGTGCCAATCGCACTGTCTCTGACACTCCCATCCCGATTACCCCAGTCACTGAATC
>NW_006399793.1:19940921-19956154 GCF_000299155.1 Elephantulus edwardii
ACTTCTACCCCCTCCCTTCACATCTATCTCCCTTTGACCAGCCCTCCATCTAATAACTTATGTATGAAGCTTCCTTGGCTTCTGTGATCCCAAACACATCAGCTGATGGTAGTTCCTTATGTTGGGATCAATGTCTCTGAAGTTTAATCGTAATGTTTCCCGAGTAAAGGTGATGCATCCTGTAGAACTGATGTGTAGATAGGCTTTTCTTGGCCTGAGGGCCAAGCTGCCCAGCTTTCTGCTGGTCAGGCTCCTGTACCCTCTCTCTGAGTGACCTGCCGAATGAATGTCGCGCGGTTTTTGAGTCTTCGATTACCTGGGAAGATGGGCGGGGACTGAGACTGGCCTCTAAGCTGTCCAGCTTTCAGCTAGTCGGACGCCTTTACCCCCTCTCTGAGCGACCTGCCAAACAAATGTCGTGCGGGTTTTACGTCTTCGATTACCTACCTTTACCGGGGGACATTCGTTAGGCAGGCCGCTCAGAGAGGGGGTAAAGGCGTCCGACAGTTAGTATACACACAAAATAACAGAATATAAACAATCAAATCTCTTTTTAAAAATTTTGTTAATTTAATTTTATTCCTTTTTTGTGTGTGTACCATCAAATCTGATCTTACTGGTACAGGAGGAGATTGTCCCTCCTTCTCCAACAGAGCATCTGGTGGATTCAAACTGCACTCCGCTGGGATTGCAGTGCAACAATCAAATCTCTTTTACATAGTATTCGTGCTTTGTGCTTGCTGTTATTGTTATGTGCCGTCATGTTGCCAGTGTCTTACAGTGATCCTATGCACAATAATTCTCAACCCTGCCCTAAACTGAGCCAATCTCACTGTCTCCAACTCATCTACTACAATTACCTCAGTCATTGAGTCAATCCATCCCATTCAGGGTCATCCTCTCCTGTGCTGTCCCACCACCCTTGCAAGCATGATGTCCTTCTCTAAGGACTGGTCCCTCCTGACCACATGCCCAAAATAGTGAAAAAGAACTTCAAAATCCTGCCTCCAAGGAGTAGTGTGGTTTTACCCTCTCCAGGAGAGACTTGTTTGTCCTCTTGGCAGTCCACAGTGTGGTCAACAGTCTTCTCTAGCACCAATACTCAAAGGCATTAATTTTTCTTCTATTATCCTTGGTCTTTTCCATCTCCTTGATGCATAGCAAGTAAGGGCAAAGACCTTGGACTGAATCAGGCAACTTAGTCTCTATATTCACATTGTTGCTCTTCAGTTCTCTAGAGATATCCCTGATAGCAGATTTTTCCCAATGCAATTAGTTTTTTTATTTCTTGACTGATGGTGTCAAGAATGTTGATTGTGAAACCAATCAAGCTGAATTTATCAACAATCTCAATCTCTTCTCCACCTATCATGATGCTGGCAATTGGCCCAGTGGTGAGAATATTTGTTTTCTTGATGTTGAGCTTGAATCCATTTTGAAGACTACATTCCTTGACTTTTTGCAGCAAACACCTCAGCTCCTCCTCAGTTTTAGCAAACAAGATTGTGTTTTCTGTATAATGCAGGTTGTTGATGAATCTTCCTCCAATCCTGATGCCACACATCCTTTCTCATAAAGTCCAACCTCCCAAATTATATGTTCTACATGCAGATTTCAAAGGTATGTAGATAAAATGCATCCCTGATGCACACTTTTCCTGATGCTGAATCATGCAGTGTTTCCTTGCTCTATTCTGACTATTGCCTCCTGGTCCAAGAAAAGCTTTCACATGAACACAATTAAGTGTTCTGCGATTCTCATCCTTCTCAAGGTTATCCACAATTTGTTGTGATCCACATAGTGAAAAGCCTATCCATAGCCAATGAAACACAGTCAAACTCCTCTGCTTTCTTCTAAGATCCATCTAATGTTGACTATAATGTCTGTAGTGCCATGTCTTCTTCTAAAACCAGCTTGCACATCTGGCACTTCTCTGCTGATACAGTTTTCCAGTCAGGTTTTGGATAATCTTCCATAGGATCTTGTTTACTTTACGGTATTTTTTGTGCAATTCATTGAAAAACTTAAGAAATGATATTGTATACTCTCATCTTTGAATGAATAGCATTGATAATTCATTAATCTTTACTCAAAATTGGCCCATTCAGTAGGAAAATTGTTAACTGATTAATAGTACAAACATATATGCTATACAACAGCTTTGAAAGAAATAGTATCAAAACGCTATTTAGAAGGAGGGATAATTAATCTTTGTCTCATGTTTTGGAAATGTTATTAGGAAGAGCCAATGTGTGGAGATGAGCATCATGCTTGATAAGGCAACAGTTCAGAAAAAAACATTGACAATTCTGTTTTTCTGTTTTCAACTTATTAAGAAAACATTAGACTGCTTTCCATAGTGGTTGCGTCATTTTTCACTCCCACCAGCAGTGTATGAGAATTCTGATCTCTAGTAACAAATTTTTAATTGTTCAGATTCTAATTTTTTAATTGTTCTGAGCACTAACAGTCACAGATTAGCAAAATAATGTTGCTGCTGCTGTTGTTGTGTACAGTTTAGTCGGGACAGACCCACAGCTGATTCTCAAGTGGATTTTCAGAGGGAGTAAATATCATGGAATGAGATTGCCTATATTTCTCCTGTGGAGTTACTGGTGGATTAAAATAATAGGAAAATCATAGCTTCCAAGTTATAAGAGCAACTCACTACAAATTAAGCTACCAGTCAGTCAGTATATTCAAATTGTATGACTTCAGTCTGACAGCTAAAGTCTTTATCACTATGCCACCAGAATTCCATATAAGTATAATAATATCCAAATTATAATTATTGTTGTAGTTGTTATGTGCCATTAAAACACTTGTGACTCATAGCGAGCCTATGCATAATGGCCCTGAAACTTGAGCTATCCTGTGCCAACTTTATTGTCTCTGACACATATAACCTCATTACCCCAGCCACTGAATCAATCCATCTCATCAAGGGTCTTCCTCTTTCTTTGTCCCTCCACCCTTCCAAGCATGATGTTCCTCTCCAAGGACTGGTCCCTCCTTGCAACATGTCCAAAGTATGTCAGATGAAGGCCCAGAATCCTTGCCTCCAAGGAGCAGACTGGTTTCATCCTCTTTAGGAAAAAACTGTTTATTCTCCTGGCAGTCCATGGTGTATTCAACACTCTTCTCTAGCACCACAGCTCAAAGGCATCAATTCTTCTTCTACCATCCCTAATCATTGTCCAGCTTTCTGGACACATAGCTCACAATTGTGAAGACTGTGGCTTGGATTAGGCACACCTTAGTCTCCAGATTGACATCATTGCTCTTTAGTACTCTGAAGAGGTCTCTGATAAGCGACTTTCTCAATGCAATTTCTCTCTTGATTTGCTGGCTGCTGATACCAAGGTGGTGATTGTGGAGCCAAGGAAACAAAAGTTCTTAACAATCTCAATCACCATCTATCATGTTGACAGTTGCACTATTGTTGAGAATCTTTGTTTTCTTAATGTTGTGCTTCAATACAGATTGAAGGCTACAGTCCTTGATATTCTGCAGCAAGTGCTTCAGGTCTTCCTCAGTTTCAACAAGCAGGGTCCTATCATGTGCATAATGCAGGTTGTTTATGAGTCTTCCTTCAATCCTGATGCCACATTTCTCCTTATAGAGAGCTCAACCTTCCAGATGATCTGTTCTGCAGATAGATTGAAAAGGAAGGAGACAGGATACATCCGTGGTGTAACCCCTTCCCAATTTTGAACCATGCAGGGTTTCCTTGCTCTGTTTTGACGACAGCCTCCTGATCCAACTATAGGTTTTGCATGAGCACAAATATTCTGCGATTCCATTCTTCTCAGAGTCAGCCTCAGCTTGTAGTAATCCACTCAGTCAAATACCTTTGTATAGTCAAAGAAGCACAGACATTCCTCTGGTATTCTCTGCTTTCAGCCAAGATCCATCTAACATTAGCTATAATATTTCTAGCACCATGGCTTCTTCTACTCAGCCTGTACATCTGGCAGTTCTCTGTTGATATGCTGTACCAAATGTTTTTGGATAATTTTCAGCAGAATCTTGCTTGCATGTGATATTAATGATAGTGTTCAATAATTTCTGTACTCTCTTGGGTCACCTTTCTTTGGAATAGAAACAAATATAGATCTTAATTATAATTAGATATTATTATAATCAAGGATGCTTTAGGCAGAATATTAAATGATCCAGGAAGTATTAAAAGAAGATGGAAGGAATATACTGAGTCATTGTATCAAAAGGAATTGGCAGATACAGAAGAATTTAATGAAATAACATTTGAGTAAGAACCTATGGTGATGAAGGAAGAAGTTCAAGATGCTTTGAAGGAAACAGCAAAAAATAAGACCCCAGGAATAGATAGTATACCAATTGACGTATTTCAGCTAACAGATGCTGCCCTGGATGTGCTCACCAAGTTGTGCCAAGAAATCTGGAGAACAACCACTTGGCCAACTGACTGGAAGAGATCTATATTTGTTCCCATTCCAAAGAAGGGTGACTCAACTGAGTGCAGAAACTACAGAAAAATATCATTGATTTGACATACAAGCAAGATTCTACTGAAGATTATCCAAAAATGACTGAAACAGCACATCAGCAGAGACCTACCAGAAGTCCAGGCGCGTTTAGAAGGGGTCGTGGTACTAGGGATATTGTAGCTGATGTTAGATGGATCTCAGCTGGAAGCAGGGAATACCAGAGGAATGGCTATCCATGTTTCATTGATTGTGCAAAGGCATTTGACTGTGTGGATCATAACAAACTGTGGCTGATTCTGAGAAGAACGAAGAACGGGAATCCCAGAACATTTAATCGTGCTAATGCGAAACCTATACTTGGACCAAGAGGCAATTGTTAGAACAGAGCAAGGTAACACTGCATGGTTCAAAATTGGGAAGGGTGTACGCCAGGGATGTGTCCTATCTCCATACCTTTTCAACCTGTATGCAGAGCAGATTATCTGAGAGGCTGGGCTCTATGAGGAGAATTGTGGTATCAGGATTGGTGGACGATCTATTAACAATCTGCATTATGCAGATGAAACAAACCTGCTTGCCGAAACAGAGGAGGACCTCGTGCACTTACTGCAGAGGGTCAAGGACTGCAGCTTTCAGTATGGACTGAGGCTCGGTGTCAAGAAGACAAAGATTCTCACCACCGGACCAATCGGTAGTATCAGGATGGATGGCAAAGAGACTGAGAGTGTTCACAGCTTCAGTTTGCCTGGCTCCACAGTCAACACTCTTGGCACCAGCAGTCAGGAAATCAAAGAGCGTATTGCAATGGGAAAGTCTGCTATTCGGGACCTCTCTAAAGTACTCAAGAGCAACGGTGTCTCTCTAGAGACTAAGGTTCACCTGATACAGGCCATGGACTTTGCAATCACTTGTTATGCATCAAGGAGTTGGACAATGACTAGGAAAGACTGAAGGAGAATTGATGCCTTTGAGCTGTGGTGCTGGAGAAAAGTATTGGATGTACCGTGGACTGCCAAGAAAACAAACAGATTCTTCCTGGAGAGGGTAAAACCAGGCTACTCCTTGGAGGCAAGGATTCTGGGGCTTCGTCTGACACACTTTGGACATGTTGTAAGGAGAGACAGGTCCTTGGAGAGGGACATCATGCTTGGTAAAGTGAAGGGACAGCTCAGGAGGGGAAGACCCTCTATGAGGTGGATTGATTCAGTGGCTGGGGTAATCGGGATGGGTGTGTCAGAGGCCATGCGATTAGCCCAGGTTAGAGCAGGGTTTAGGGCTGTTGTACATAGGGTCGCTATGAGTCGCAAACGACTTGATGGCACATAACAACAACAAGAAGATTATATTAGAAGTTATAAATGTAATGAAAAATATTCTTTTTCATTGTAAATTTGTTTACAACACTGTCATTTGATGAATAATAAATCATAAACTCTGATGCTGATAAAGAGATTCAGAAAGACGGTCATGTTCACCTCCTGTATGTCATCCATGTCCTCAGATCTAACCACCACTCACTCTTCAGACACCAAAAAATACATATATATGTATTAGGTATGTGTGTGTATAGTGTATGCATATTTATATCTGTGTGTGTCGTGTTAGCACTTGTTATCTGCTTTGAGAATGTACTCTCCTCTAGTCAAGGAACCTAACAAGATAATTATGCATGTGGTCTGATATAAGTATTTCAGTCAACCAGTGAGACTAATTGCTCTAGAAACTTTGCACCATGATAGCAGGTGTAATAACTCCTGCGAAAAAGGATTTGCAAAAGGCAGCAGCTATAATCAGTTTAAAAAAATTATATACAAAGAGAACAACTGTTGGGCAGGAAAATTGGCTCAGAGTTGTAAGGTTACATACAGACTTCAAATAGGAATGCCACAAAATATCACTTCATGTATATTCACTGAAGTCTGGTTAGAATTGACTCTTAGCTCACTCTTCTTTCAGTTTCAAAAGCTGAAAGTCAAAAGCTGTGGGAGGAGATTGCCTGTCTTTCTCCCGTGGAGCTGCTGGTGGATTTAAATCATAGGATAAGCATAACCTCTGAGTTATCAGAACAGTTACCTGCAAATGATGGCACCATTCAACAGTCAGGTAGTCATTGTTGTGGAGATTCTCTTGTAGATTTTCAGAGGATATAAATTACAAAAGATGTTTCTCATCTTTCTCCCAAAGAGCAGCTGGTGAATTCAAAATGCCTGCCTTTGAGTTGGCAGTCTAATTCCTTTCCACTAAACCACCAGAGCTCCCTAAAATATCTCTGTTGTTGCTGTTGTTGTTGTTGTGTACTGTAGAGTCAGAACTGACCCATAGCTGATGCTCTGGTGGGTTTTCAGAGGCAATTAATTGCACAGGAGGTAATAGCACATCCTTCTCTTGCAGAGCAGTTAGTGGCCTTGAACCTCATGCCTTTAGGATTGCAGCACAGCTTCTTGCCACTAGGCCACAAGCAAGAGCTTTTAAATTTTTAAGTAATGTGAAATCATTAATAAATAAGTGTTTATTTATCAGATCTTGTTGATTATATTATGTAACACCAGTAAAAGAGGAAGTGTGTCTCTACGTCAGCAAGATATAAATGGTTTGTGTACAACACACAGATGTGTCCTCTTGATGAAGAAGTAAAAAGCCTTGCTGCAGAAGCACTTGTGGGGTAAGTTGTGAGAAGCAAGTTTGAAAAATAAGTTGTTACCACACTGAGTTCCACTCAGGAGCAATGATTTTGAAAAATACTACATTACTTGGGAGAGACTAGAGAGCATTACACTGAGTGAAGTAAATAAGTGTCATAAAGACAAATACCGCATAAAATCATTATTGTAAAAATAGAAGGATAACTAGTAAAGCATGTGGAGGAGCAGAGGGATAAGGATGGATAGGGAGGAAATCACAGGATCACACAAGGAGGGAGAGGGTAAAGAAAATGTGAGAGATCCGGCAAGGCTTGAAAAGACAGGTTAATGCTGGGCATAGCCCAAAGGTAATTAATTTAATAAAATATAATGTATGGGAATAACTGTATGTTTGAAAAATCTGAATAATAAAAAGAGTTTCATTAAAAGAATTATGACACTGCATCCACCAGTTGTACTTCTTCTGTATTAGAAGGACACATACATGTGATTGTTAGGTTATTGTTGTTGTTCTTGTTGTTATGTGTCATCAATTTGCCTGTAACTCATTGTGACCCTATGTACAACAGCCCTAAACCCTGCTCTATCCTGTGCCAGTTTCATTGTCTCTGATACACCTATCCCCATTACCCGACTCACTGAATCAATCCATCTCATCAAGAGTCTTCCTCTCTTGTGCTGTCCCTCCACCCTCCCAAGCATGATGTCCCTCTCCAATGTCTGACCCTGCCTTGAAACATGTCCAAAGTATGTCAGATGAAGCTTCAGAGTCCTTAAATCCAAAAAGCAGCCTGGCTTCACCTCCTCCAGGACGAACTTGTTTGTTCTCCTGGCGGTCCATGGTATAGTCAATACTCCTCTCCAGTACCACAGCTCAAAGGCATCATCTCTAATCATTGTTAGGTTATAGATGCTTCCAAGTACCCTCTGACTCATAGCAACACAGTAAATAAGAACTCAAAACTTTGCAATAGCCTACACCATGCTAACAACCTTCATCTTGGTAAAGGCTCCCTGTGCCAATATATCTTAAGGGTCTTCCTCTTTTTTGTTGACCTTTTACTTATCGCTGATTGATGTGGTTTTTTTCTGAGGTTTGGTGCCTCCTGACAACTAGCTTGAAGTATGTGAGAAGTTACACCATCCTAGTTGCACTTCCTTTAAAACTGATTTATTTATTCTTTTGGTAATCCATGGTATATTAAATATTCTTCACTAACACCACAAGTCCACAATTTGATTTCTTGACTGCTGCTATCATGGATTTTGATTGTTAGCATTGTTTGATGCCATCGAGTCAAATGTGACTCATGGCTGCCCTATGAACAGCAGATCTGAACCCTGTCCTTTGCTGCACAATCCTCATTATTTCTGATATATTTAACCCTACTGCTGTGGTCACTGTATCAATACATCTGATTAAGGATCTTTCTCTCTCTTGTCAGCCCTCTACCTTTCCAAGCACAATATCCCCCTACTAGTGGTAAGAAGCTGCACTGCAGTGCCCAACAACATTTGAATTGACCAGGTGTTCTGTGGAAACAGGATGGTCAATCTCCTCCCATATAATTAACTACCTCTGAAAGCCCTCTGGAGGATTAGCTGTGAGTCAACTCACAACAACAAAATATACAAAATATGTGAGACAAAACTTTCTCATCTTTGCCTTCAAGGAAAACTCTGGCTATACTTTCTAATTTACAAATATGTAAGACATACTTGGTTGTTCTTTTGGAAGTCTATAGGATATTCAGTATCTTTCCAACAGAATTTTCTTTATCAAAGCAACTCTACAAAATTTACCACCATTCAGTCAGTTGTTATGGAATTAGTATCAAACCTTATTTGATCCTCTAATGGGTTCTCAGAGGCTATAAATAATATAGATGTAAATTAAATTATTTGAAGATCCAAGTTATATGAAATACTTTGCTGTAAAATGAGCACGGGTGGCATGGAGACAGCCAAACATATCCAATCTCCACTAACTCCTCAAGGGGAAACTGTCTCTATCAACAGCATCCACAACATAAAGCCAATACCCATGAAGACAGACATACTTCCACATCTCTTCCTATTAATTCCAACACCAATAATACTGCTTTACTGTGTCTAAAAGTTGTTGAACACATGGAACCATACTCATGATTAGGAGGTTTAATAAGGGAAGTAAAAAGACTGTAGTTTAGGTTGCTAGCAGAATATAATCATTCAGTCAGGACAGCTGATAGATACCTCAACATTCAGACTTGCATGAAACCTGCACCAAGATTAAAAATCTTTTGTGCAAACACAGCAAGGGAACACTACTTGGTTTAAAATTAAGAAAGATGTGTGTCACAGTTGTATCTTTTATCCATTCCTACTCAATCCAAATAAACTAAACTATTATTTAAACTGAACAGACTATTTGAGAAGCTCAAGTCTGTGAAGAAGAATATATGCATCAGGATCAAAGAAGACTCATAAATAACCTACATTATGCATATGACACAACCTTGATTGCTAAAATTGAAGATTACTTGAAGGAATTGCCCCATAAGATCAAAGAGTATAGCCTTAAACATGGATTATATCTCAACATCAAGAAAACAGAACATCTCACCACTGGAACAATAGACAACATCATGATAGGAGAAAAGTTTTACACTGTTAACAACTTCATCTCACTTGGAACCACAATCAGTACCAGCCTTCAGGAGATCAGGAGACATATTGATTGCATTATAAAGTCTGCTGTCAGGGACCTCTCCAAATAATTGAAGAACAATGATGTAGGTTGAGAACTAAGGTGCTTCTGATTCATACTATGAAGTTTTGAGTTATAGTACTGAGAAGAGTACTGACTATATCCCAAGGACTGACAAAAGGACAAACAGCTAAGTCTTGGAGAAGGCAGAGTGCTCCTTGGAGGCAAAGACAGAAAACTTCATCTCACATACTTTGTGTGTATTGCTAGGAGAGATTATTCCTTGGAGACAGACATCAAGCTTGAAAAGGTGGAGGGTCATCAAAGGAGAGGAAGACCTTCAATATATGGATTGACACAGTAGCTACAGCAATGAGCTCAAGTGTGTCAGAGACGCTGAGCATGGCACAAGATAGGATAGGGTTTAAATCTGTTGGTCATAGAATCCTTTAGCATTGCACTTAATTTGACAGCAACTAACTACAACCAAAAACAAGACACAAAGTCTCTCTTGGAGGAAGTTCAATCAGGATGTTCTTTAGAGGCAAGGATGGTGAAACTTCTCACATACTTAGGGTATGTCATCAGGAGAGGCCTGTCCTTGGAAAAGGGCATCATGTTAGGAAAGGGGAAGGACTAGAGAAGGAAAGGAGGACCCTCAACAAGATGAACTTACAGTGACTGTAAAAAATGGGCTCAATAATCTCAGAGATCATGAGGATGGAGTAGGATAGGGTAAAGTTTAGACTTATTATTCATAGGGTAGCTATGAGTCAAATCAATGGCACCACTTAATAAGAGTACCAAAAGCTAGGAATGTGTGCAGAGTAATTTCTACATGGAGAAATACACACTGATTTTTTTTCTTTTAATAAAGCATAAATGCCTACGTGAGAAAAATGTTTTTCCCTGATCCTATAAATGTAGTTATTATGTAGTGACCAAACCTCATTGAGGTTTGTATTTAAGTCTTCAGGATAAGCCTGAACTAATTTCTTGGGTGTCTCAATACATTCTTCATGTCTATGTTGCTTAAGAGAAACAACTCTTTGTTTGTTTGTTTGTTTTTAAATTTTATTAGTTTTAATGAACATTTTTAGGGATTTTGGGTTTTCATTCCTTCATTGCTGCACCATTCTCTCCACATTCCTCCCCAGTTCGTTCTTCTTCCCCCGCCATCCGAATGTCTGTTTTAATTGTCCAATTGCCACAGTGTTGGCAAAAGTCAGTTCTGATTAATCTCCTTTGTCAGTGTGTCCTTTGCCATTCCCTATCACTCCTCCCTGAGAGAGACTTCACCCTGATTCATAAGGAAAAAGGGATGGCGTATTCTCTTAGCTACTTCCTGCTGAAAAGGAATGCTGTGGGTTTCAGGGTGAAGATCTTCTCTCACTACTCTAAAGTGCCCCTTTGGCAGTAGGAAACACATAGACTATTATGGAGATTGATTTTGGAATTTAGATGCACTGTTATTGATTGTGCTTAGCCGTACATGTTCATATCCTTGAAGATGTATCATAGAAAACACCATTTTATTTACAAAATCACCATATTTTAAATGCTAGATTCAAATGTGTCTATTATAATTTAGTATGTGACTATATTAATCTCTGATTCTCATTGATACCTCTGGAACACTCTGTCATTTATTCATTTCTTTCTTATTCAATTAATAAATCAATATTCCTTCTGTTCAGCTCCTTAACTTTGTACTTTCTTCCTTTGCTTTGGCTTCTCGACGTTCTAGTGCAATTTTTAGAGTCTCTTCTGATATCCATCTTGATCTTTGCTTTCTCTTCTGTTTTTGTAATGATGTTTTGCATTTTTCATGGATGATATTCTTGATATTTTCCCACAGCTCATCTACTCTTCGTTTGTAAGTGTTCAAAGCCTCAAATATGGTCCTGAGATGGCTTTTAAATTCAAATGGAATAGACTTAAGATCAAATTTTGGTTCCTGTGGATTTAACAATCTTTTTTTTTCCAAAAGGAAGCTTTATAGTCAATTAAGTACAGTATTTTGTATTGGCCAAAATGCAGTATTCACAAGAAACCAAAGTAATACAGTTTACTTACTGACTACTCAAAAATCACTTTTAAGTAAGTTCTTAAATTGTAGCAATAAAAGACAAGATACTCTTAAACAATACTGCAGTTTATCAAAAGACATAAGAAATTTCAAACCTTATCTTTGGGAGTTATAAAAATCAATGTTTTGGCTAATTTATAAACATATTTATAATGCAACTATTTGTATAACTGGTAATGCTAGTAAGATGACATTTCTTAGAAAAAACCTAAAAATACTTAGCCCCATAATTTACCTGTAGAACATGCTCATTTATGCCTACATTTCAGCATTTCTATAGTCACATCCGAAGGATAAGGCAAAACCACCTACAAACTGGCATGTCTGTCTCTTTCTGTTTGTGAAAATGTCCTTAATTGGTTTGATGCAGCAAACAAATTTCAACTCTGATTGCTATGGAAAAAAGAACAGGAGATAATCTGATTTGTAATGAACTGTATATAGTTCAACTGCATTTAGGCAACATGCTATATGGAAAAAAAATTGCTAACGGAACTACAGGTATTAAATACTGTAAAAAGTTAAGTTTATTGTAATTTATTTTATTTAACAATCTGAGAAGTTTGCAGCCATCAGCAGTTCCAATGCAATTTCAGGTGTAATTGGGAATTTAGGAATCTCAGTGGAGCTGTTAGTGTAGCGAACCTTGTAGGTAAAATATACACTTTTTTTAAATTTTATTAAATTTTATTAGTTTTAATGAACATTTACAGGGATTTTGGGTTTTCATTCCTTCATTGCTGCACCATTCTCTCTACCCTCCTCCCCAGTTTGTTCTTCTTCCCCGCCATCCGAATGTCTGTTTTAATTGTCCAATTGCCACAGTGCTTGTCAAAGTCAGTTCTGATTAATCTCCTTTGTCAGTGTGTCCTTTGCCATTCCCTATCACTCCTCCCTGAGAGAGACTTCACCCTGATTCATAAGGAAAAGGGGATGGCGTATTCTCTTAGCTACTTCCTGCTGAAAAGGGATGCTGTGGGTTTCAGGGTGAAGATCTTCTCTCACTACTCTAAAGGGCCCCTTTGGCAGTAGGAAACACATAGACTATTATGGAGATTGATTTTGGAATTTAGATGCACTGTTATTGATTGTGCTTAGCCGTACATGATCATATCCCTGAAGATGTATCATGGGGGTGTTGCAACCTAGAAGACACAAATTTAACTAACAAGTTATAAGTACATGAGTCAAAAATTCTGGAAAAGTAAAAGAAAAGATTCTTTCATTGTTTTACAAACCCTCCTCCAGGTCCCCTCCACCGTGTAGCCCTCGCTCTAGACTCCTGTGATGACAGAAGTACCTAGTCACATATCTCTTTTACACAGTTTTCTCCCTCCTGTTTCAGTGCAGTATACATTATTGAACATATCTTACTCAGTCTCTCCCCAACCCTGAGGTTAGTCCCATTCTACAACAGTGGCATCATAAAATACAAACTTTTGATAGCACGTGTGAAGGGATCTCTCTAAAATTTACCTCACTGGTTTCATTTTCAGCAAACTGATCTGAGCCACTCAACATGGCTTTTATTGTTCCTGATGTTAGTGCATGTTCTCTTTTTACAATAAATTCATGGCCATCAGAAGATATCAATTTGATATACATGACATCTGAGCCTTCACAGCCACCGTAAGTTTTCTCCTCTCCATTGATTATGCTCTTCAAAATTCTACTTCGTTTCCACAGGAATGTTAGTAGCTTTCTGGGGAAACCTGATGCGGTGGAGCCTCTCTCTGGCTTCGGTCGGGCGGAAGTGTCTAGGAGCCCAAGAGAACAGCAATCCCTGACAGATCTCAGGTGCCTGCAGCACCAATCCGGCTGATTTAACAGTCTTTAGCTTGAGTTTGAACTTCCAAATGAGTACTTACTGGTCTGTTCCACAACCAAGACCTAGCCTAGTTTTCACAGCACATGTTCAGCTTCTCTAATTATTCTTTCTACAGATGCAATTAATCTGATTCCTGTGCATATCATCAGCTGAAATCCATGTGAATAGTCTGTTTCTTATAAAAGGTATTTGCAATGAATAACTCACTGTACAGAATTCTAGCATTCTATTCCAAGCCCCATTTTTGTTAATAAGTGCATGTTTTCCAACTACTGAGCCTTCTTCCCTGCTCCCTATTTTTACATTTCAGTAACACATTATTAACCCTTCTTGGTTGCATGTCCGATCAATTTCTGACTTCAAGAGTAGGTAGAAATTATCTATTTCCTCCACCTTTTTTAAATTGAGATTTTAATAAAAATTTATAGAGAACTTGGATTTCCATTCATTCATTGTTGCACATTTCTTCCCTGTCCCGTACTCCCCCAGTTCACTTTTTTCTTTGGAAAGTAAATTCTTTCATTGTTATACACCCCCCTGTCAGTCCACTTTACTATGCAGCTCTTATTCTGGACTCTTGTCATGTCAATAATACCTAATCACATATTTTTTTATACCGTTCTCTCCCTCATTTGTTTCAATGCCTGGTACATTATTTATCCCCTTTTTTCTTAGTCTCCCCCACCCCAAGCCCCATGTCAGTCTTGTTTTACAACAGTGGTATTATGTGTTATTTGTCTTTTTGTGACTGATGTATTTCATTCAGCATAGTAGTGTTCACCAAACTTCCTTATGTGTGTATGGATATTATCCTGCGGCTCAGAATATTGTGTTTCAAAATTGAACTAGAAATTACCTTTTTAACTAGGAAAAAGTGACCCCACTTTTCCTCACATTTTCATCTCCTGTATAGTATATCATATGACTGTCTGATTCAAAATGTCCTATGCCAGCCAATCCGTCTCTTTTTGCTAAGATCTACTATGTCAGTATTTATGTGTTCTATTTCTTTCTTAAAAATGTCCAGTTTTCCTATATTAATACTTCTCATGTTCCACATTCCAATAACTAATGTTTACTTATTACTGTTCATCCTCTTTTGTGTTTTTAAATTTGAAAGCTCAGACTCAGGTATCATATCTGCCATTCTGCTCTAACTGTGCTCTGTTGTACATTGGGTTTTCAAAGTTCTGTTATTTCAGAAGTGCATAACCAATCCTTCTCCATAGTCTGCTTTACTTTGGATGTTCAGCTTTAGAAAAATATCTTACAGACAAGTATTTTACTGAAAGGAGAAGATGAAAGGCACTTCCCTTCACAAAAGTAACCAATGAATTCAGTGTCACCCCTGCCTCCGCTGGTGTGTGTCTTGTCCTTTCCCTTTCCCTGCTCCATCAGCATCCCCTTTACTATACAATTCCCACGTCCCTTCCCCCCACCCCCCACCCTGAGTACACTTCTCTATGCAACCTTAATTCTGGATTCCTGTGCTAACCATAATACTCAATCATATATC
>NW_006399793.1:19956622-19961475 GCF_000299155.1 Elephantulus edwardii
GCCACACCGCCTTCCACAATGGTTGCACCATCTTACATTCCCTCGTCCAGCACTTTCCTACTCCAACCAACTGTTGATATGATGACTCAGACCGTAAGTATTTTCTGTGATGCCTTGCCCCTTCCACTGATACTGGTTTCTCATGCTGCTGCTTGCCTCAACTTTAGGAGGCTTTAAGTCCAAATCCCATATACCAGCTTTAGGAAAGGATTTTTATCTGACGCAGTACTGAGGAAAGTTCTGACCCTGGAGCTTCTGCATCATGACTTATCACTTAATGTCTCTGCTCTTCTGTTTGTAGCACACTGCTGTCACAATAGGATAATTTCCAAGGTGAAGGCTATGTCTCCTCTAGATCTGGTATGCTGGCATTGTTTACTATACTGGGACCAGGAAGCAGTCCTCAGAACAGAGCAAGGAAATACTGCATGGTTCAAAATCAGGAAAGGAGTGTATCAGGGATGCATCCTATCTCCATATGTTTTCAATCTATATGCAGAACAGATCATTCTAGAGGCTGGGCTTTATGAGGAAGAATATGGAATCAGGATTGGAGGAAAACTCATCCACAACCAGCGATATGCAAATGACACAACCTTGACTGCTGAAACTGAGGAGGACCTGAAGCCTTGCTGTAGAATATCAAGGCAGTAGTCTTCAATATTGATTGAAGCTTATCATCAAGAAGATAAAATTATCACCACTGGGCCAATTAGCAGCACCATGATAGATGAAGAAGAGATTGAGGTTGTTGACAATTTCAGCTTGCTTGGCTCCATAATCAACAGTTTTGGCACCGACGGTCAGGAAATCAAAAGACAAATTGTTGTTTGTTTGTTCTTTAATGCCATCGAGTCGTAGACGACTCATAGCGACCCTATGAATGAACAGCCTGAGCACTGTTCATACATAGAGTTTCCGGAGGCAAGCCATTTTGGAAGTGGATGCCGCTCCTGCTCTGTGCATTAATGAATATTGGTACTGGTTTAACTTATTATTTCATCTGTTAGTGTTGTTGTTGTTGTTTAATGCCGTCGAGTCGTAGATGACTCATAGTGACCCTATGAATGAACAGCCTGAGCACTGTTCATACATAGAAAAAAAGACAAATAGTACTGGGAAAATCTACTGTCAGGGGCCTATCCAGAGTACTGAGAAGCAGTCTAGAGACTAAACGTCTGATCCAGGCCACATTGTTCTTCTTCTGTCATTCTTATTCATTGCTCAGCTCCCAGATGCATAGCAGGTGGTCAAAAAGACGATGGCTTGAATCAGGTACACCTTAGTTTTTAAACTAACATTATTGCTTTGCAGTGCTTTCAAGAAGTCCCCGACAGCAGACTTTCTTACTATGATCTGTCTTTTGATTTCTTAAATGGTGTGTATTGGGTGTGATGTGTTGGGTTAATTTTTTTCCTAGACTGTGCTCTTTATTTATTTGTTTCTATGTGCTTGACTTTTTTTATTGACCGTAGCACAGGAATATGCTGCTGACCCAAGGTGACACTTTCTCCATCATGGAAGGTCCAGACATGGGTCCAACTATACAAGGCCATATAAGTAGTGTGTGTATGTGTTAAAGGATTTTGGGTTGTTTGGGTTTTTTTTTTTTTACTATTTTTTTTAAAATTGGTTTGCTTACAAAGCTCATATACATTGTGTTTCACACTATTCTTAATTCACATTGTGTTTCATACAATCATTCTCATGTATTATGTTTAATACAATTAATCACTATTGGACCTTGCCCATCATTCCTTTTTGCCCAGATCCTTCCCATTTGCTTCCCTCCATCACTACCACCACACCAGATGGAATCATTGACAACTTCAGTGGTTTTTCAATCAATCATGATTTGTTTTCTCAATGTTAGCATGTAACTCATACTCCAAGCTATAGTTTTTGATCTTCTGCAACAAGTTCTCCAACTCCTCCTTACTTTCAGTGAGCAAGGCTTTGTATGACAAAGGCTGTTGATGAGTCTTCTTCCTATTCTATTCAGAATACAGATTGAAAAGGTGTGGAGAGAAGATACATCCCTGACAAATACCTTTTCTGATGGTAGACTATTCAGTGTTTCCTTGTTCCTTGTTCGACAACTTCTTTGGTCTAAATCTAAGTTTCTTATAAGCACAAACAAGTGTTCTGGAATTCCCATTTCCTCCAATGTTAGCTATAGTGTATTATTATCCACATAGTTAAATGCTTTTTCATAGTTAATAAAGCACAGACATTCTTCTAGTATTCTCTGCTTTCAACCAGGATCGATCTGACAGCAGCAATTTTATTCCTGGTGTTGGAATTTCTAAACCCAACTTAAATTTATGGCAGTTCTTTGTCAATGTTCTGTTCTAGTCATTGTTGGATAATCTTCAGCAAAATTTTGCTTGCATGTGATATTAATATTTTTTTTTATAATTTCCACATTCTGTTGGATCACCTTTCTTGAGAATGAGAGCAAATATGTCTAGGTCTCTTTGTAACTCTAAATTGACTTCTGAATCTTGAAAGATTCATCGTCTAGTGAAAATTTCATAATATATTACACATAAATAGCATAAATACATAGTCCAGTATTCATTTAAAGAGCTTTGGTGGCGTATTTTATAGGATGCTGTGTTGCTAGCCAAAAGCCTACACCTCTCTGGCAATTTGAGTCCGCCATTCCGTCTGCAGGATAAAGATGGACACTATACACTGTGATTTTTAGCCTCAGAAAACCTACTAAAAAGTTGGATATCAGTGAGTTCTTACTCCATAATGAGTTTAATATCAATTTCAGCACTTTGTACCCACTGAACTGGGGAATTATACAGAAGAAATCTCTTTTCATTAATTTTATTTTTAAAAGAATGCCAATTTTGGAATTGCTTTTAGAGATTTTTATTTTCCCCCCCCTTTTATTCTCTGAAAGCTTTCGTTTTTGTGCTCTGCTTAGG
Source organism: Elephantulus edwardii (assembly GCF_000299155.1). Classification (NCBI taxonomy): domain Eukaryota; kingdom Metazoa; phylum Chordata; class Mammalia; order Macroscelidea; family Macroscelididae; genus Elephantulus; species Elephantulus edwardii. Next base: position 19,959,562 of record NW_006399793.1, read on the forward strand.
TATATCCATTTCATTTTCCATGCATATCAGATTACGTCAATTGTTTAATTTGGCTCAGTATTTTTACCAGCAAATAAATTTAGCAGAGACACTGGGCTATACGAGGAGGAATGTGGCATCAGTATTGGTGGAAGAATCATCAACAACCTCCGTTATGCAGATGACACAACCCTACTTGCTGAAACTGAGGAGGACCTGAAGCACTTGCTGCAGAAGGTCAAGACTTCAGCCTCCTATATGGTTTGAAGCTCAACATCAAGAAAACAGATTATCACCATTGGGCCAATTGGCAGCATCAGTATGGATGGTGAAGAGATTGAGATAGTTAACAGTTTTAGTTTCATTGGCTCCACAGTCAACATTCTTGGTAACAGCAGCCAGGAAATCAAAAGACGAATTAGATCGGAAAAGTCACATGTTAGGGACCTCTCAAGAGTACTGAAGAGCAATGACCTCAGGCTGGAGACCAAAGAGCGCCTGATCCAGGCTATAGTCTTTGCAATTACCTGTTATGCATTGGAGAGTTGGGCAGTGAATAGGGATGATAGAAAGAGAATTGATGCCTTTAAGCTGTGGTGCTGGAGAAAAGTATTGAATGGACTGCTAGGAGAACAAACAGGTTTGTCCTGGAGAGGGTGAAGCTGGACTACTCCTTGGAATCAAGGATTCTGAAGTTTCATCTGACATACTTTGGGTATGTTGCAAAGAGGGACAGTACTTGGAGAGGGACATCATGTTTGGGAGAGTAGAGGGACGGCGCAGGAGAGGACGACCCTCGATGAGATGGATTGATTCTGTGAGTGGAGTGGTGGCAATGAGTGTGTTTGAGATGGCAAGGTTGACACAAGATAGTATGGCGTTTAGGGCTCTTGTACATAGAGTTGCTACGAATCACAACTGACTCGGTGGCACATAACAAAAACACCACCAAATAAACTTTAACAATCCAAAGCAAATGAAATTTATAACACATGTAAAATTGAGGAAACAGTATTTATATTTGAACTCGAGCTTTAACATAAAATTTTACAACCAAACACTAGTTTTTAAAAGCACTGTTTCAGCACATAAAATGATGTTTTTCAGGTGTGAAGCAGTCAAAAGGAAAAATATACAAGGCAGTTAGAAATCATTTAACTTGCTTGTCATATGTGTGTGGGAGGAACCTTGTTTTTCCTATTGAAAGAATGCTTACAAATGACATTCACTCTCTCCTTTGATGTTATATTTTTACAGTTCACTGGACTGTTTCTAATACTCAATAGAAACAAGAGTAACAGTAAAATGAATAATATAAACACAAAGGTCCTCTGTATTAACTGGGAAAAGGTTTTACTTGTTTGTAAACAGAATCAATCTGGAGAGTTAACTGGGATGAGTAGGAAGGGAGGGGCAATGAAAATCAATAAATAGATAAGCTATATGAAAGAAAAGCAATGTATAATTAGGGTTTCATAAGAATTGTAATTAATTACATAAATCAACTGTCAGTAATATTATAAAACAAAATGTAAATGATTGGTTGAAAAGCAACAATTTGTAAATTTCCACTCAAGATTTTTAAAAATGGAAAAAAGAAGGCATTTCTCAGACTATATTCTTGTAAGAAGGAACCAAATATGACAAGAGATACATTTTAATGCTACTATTGGAATGTTTTTACATAATCATGAGAGCACTGAATGGGAAGTTATACCTTATTGTCACAAAACTAAAAGAAAATTATAATAGTTATCATTTACAAAATGTACATTTTCTTTTCCTATGGTGAATGTCTATCTGTGTTTCATTGACTATGCAAAGGCATTTGACTGTGTAGATCATAACAAACTATGGTTGACTCTGAGAAGAATGGGAATCCCAGAACACTTGATCATTCTAATGTGAAACCTATGCTTGGACCACGAGGCAGTC
>NW_006399793.1:19962368-19981593 GCF_000299155.1 Elephantulus edwardii
AGTGCGATTGGCACAGGACAGAGCGGAGTTTAGGGCTGTTGTACATAGGGTCGCTATGAGTCGCAAGCGACTCGAAGGCACATAACAACAACAACAATGGTACTCCCCAATTTCTATACGTGGAAACTAATACATAGTTAATATGATGGTAACTTTTCAATGAGAAAGCTTTATTTGCAAGGCACAACAGCAGCAATTAATTTCTTAAAAGTCAATTAGAAGGGAAAATACAAGTATGGAATTTTTATTATATAAGCATTCATTTATTTTATTTTCTCAAGGAATTGCTCAGTTTTTTGCAAGTGGGTAGGTATGCAAATATTCTAATAAAGCAACATGTAATGTTCTGATGTAATCCTTTTGTTTCTTTGTTTGAAAGATAATTCATTCATCAGTGAAAAAGACAAACAATCTACAGGCTATCTTTGTATATTTAAGTTGTCTTAATGTATCTTGCACTTTATGTTCTATAATGCATACACAGATTTTCAAGCTCTGCTTCTCATGCAACAATTAAAAAAGAAACTTACTTGATGCATAAATGATAAGTTTTATTTTAGATAGCTATCAGAGTTTCTATCATTTCTGGACATGTGCTAGGCTAATATTTTATTAAATTATTATCCATGTTAATAATACACTGAAAGTATGCTAGATTTTATCTGCAAGTATGCTGAACACATTTTCAAGTTAAAGTTATAAATATTATTGTTTCTAGAACTTAGGTCATAACCCTGAATATAAATTCTAGATTGTTAAAAAATAACTTGCTTGAATTAATAGCAATGGTCAACTTATTCCAGTTTCCTCATTTTGTGCATCATCTAAGATTAATGTTCCCACTGTTATTTTCCTATGATGAGTATTATGTATCATTCTTATTATTAATGATGCTCACTTACATGTTTAATCAATTTCTGAATGCAAAGTTGGTAAAAATTATTGATTTCCTCCTCTTTGGCTCTGGTTATTGGTGCATGTATTTGAATTATAATGGTATTCACCAGACTCCCTTGTATATGTACGGATATTATCCTATTGCTCACAACATTGTACTTCAAAATGGACCTAGAAATGACCTTTTTAACTATGAATGTGACTCCATTTTTCTGCACCTTTTCATCTCTGGTGTATAAATTAAATGATTGTCTGATTCAAAATGTGCTATTCTAATCCATCTCATTTCACCAATACCTAGTATGTCAACATTTATCTATTTCTTTCTTAACAATGTCCAGTTTTCCTATGTTCATGCTTTTTCGCACATTCCACATTCCAATCATTAGTGACTGTTTACAACTGTTTCTCTTCATTTATGTTTCAAAATTTGAGGGCTCTACCCTAAGGTGCCATATCTGCTAGTTTACTCTAAGTGTGATAAATGTATATAGGATTTTTTTATTATTATTAAATTTTATTAGTTTTTAATGAACATTTACAGGGATTTTGGGTTTTCATTCCTTCATTGCTGCACCATTCTCTCTACCCTCCTCCCCAGTTTGTTCTTCTCCCCCCCCATGTCTGTTTTAAAGGATTTTTGAAGGTCTATTATTTCGGAAGTGGATGGCCAATCCTTCCTCATCATGCATCTTAATTTGAATGTTCAGCTTTAGAATCGTATCTGACAGACGAGCATTTTACTGAAAAGAACTTATGAAAGACATTTACCCCTTACAGAAGTAACCAATGGATTCAGTGTTAATTCCCCACTCTCTCAACCCCCTCCCTTGACATATATGTCTTGTATCTTCCCTTCCCTTTCCCTACTCCACCAGTATTCCCTTCCACCACTGCCTACTCCACCCAGCACTTCCCTCCCTACTCCAGTCAACCCTTGAGATGCTGGCTCAGGCTTTAAGTCATTTATGTGATGTCTCACATTTTATTCTGCTGTTGATCTCTTACACTGCTGCCAAATCATTGGGGAGGTTGAGTTTAATGAGGAGAAATGTGGCTTCAGGATTGCAGGAAGACTCATTAACAACTTGTGATATACAGATGACTTAACTTTGCTTGCCCACACTGAAGAGGACTTCAAGTGTTTGCTGCAGAAAGTAAAGAGCTGTATTGTTTAATATGAATTGAAGCTCAACTCCAAGAAGACAAAGATTTTCACCACTAGGCCAATTGGCAGCACCATGATAGATGAAGAAGAGATTCAGGTTGTTAACAATTTCGGCTTCCTTGGCTCCATAATCAACACTCTTGGCACCACTAATCAGGAAATGAAAAGATGAATTGCTTTAGGAAAATCTGCTCATGAACCTCCCCAAAGTGCTAAAGAGTAATGCCAGTCTAGAAGCTAAAATGCTCCTGATATAGGCCATGGTCTTATAATTAGTTGTTATGCAGTAGAGAGCTGGACAACAGAAGAAGAATCAATGCCTTTGCGTTGAGGTGTTGGAATAAAGTATTGAACATACCATAGACCACAAAGAGAACAAATAGATCTGTCTTGGAGAGGGTGAAACTAAGATTCTTCTTAGAGGCAAGGATTTTGAAGCTCCATCTCACATATATGGTCAGGAGGTACCAGTCCTTAGAGAAGAACTTCATGCTTGTAAGGGTAGAGGGCCAGTGCAGGAGAGAAAGACCCTTGATTGGATTGACACAATAACTGGGGTAAAAGTATAGTGCGTCAGAGTGAGATTAGCTCTGGCTAGGGCAGGATTGAGAGCTATTGGACTTGGTGTTGCTATGTGTTCCAAGCAACTCAGTGGAACATAATAACAACCACAATTATATATAATGGCAAAGAACATTGCTGGGCCTCCTGGCTGGAGTTTCTGGAGGAGTAGATTCTGGAAGTACAAGATAGTTCTTTCAAAATTGATCAGAAACCTGTTATCTGTCAGTATCTTCCACTTTTACCAAGTAACTATATTAGATCACATTGGGTAAAGACAAAAATAAACACAAAAACCCGGGACCATCTCTTGATTTTTAAAAAGATATAGTCCCAAGAGGCACATGATATAAGGAATTTCAATTACATAAGACAGAAGGGTAGGCAACAGCTGTCAATGTATATGCTGAAGTAGCAGGAACTTCATATCCTCACAAACCAGGGTAAACTTAACCCTGGATGGCACTTTCTCATACACTGGAACTAATATTAATAGCACTTAGTGTCCTATCAGTGTCTCCCATTATAATATTTCTTTTTCTTTGTGTCCTATCTGCACGGCATCTTGGGTCTTGGCTTTTGATGACTAGTGTCCCTGTTTTGTTGCTTCCATAAGCATATGCTTACTTTGTTTAATGGACAATCTAGCTCTGAATCCATCCACATCTCATGGTCTTAGAAAACCTCTGCCTATAAATTGTGGTGCTTTTATATACAACATACTTTTTTAACTCTGAATTAACTGTAGATCAAATCATTGTCAGAAAATCACTTGCTGTCCTCATAGTAAAAATGAGACTTAACTACTGGTTTCCTAAAGATGGGAAGTCCTTACCAGTCTCTAGTATGAGAATGATTCATGCACATACCTCATTCTCCTTAATAAACTCTAAACTCTTAAGGTTCAGAGTGCTTAAGTCTTACCACATCTATCATTTCTCCTTCCCCCACACTCAGAGCACACACACAAATCCAGTGAAATGCATGAACAGATGTTTGAGAAATAAAGATTTCTACTTTGTCTTTATCTTTAAAATGCACTAGATATTTTGCCACATGAATTACCAAAATCAATCCTTTCATTAACTTTTCTGGTCATTGCTTATCTACTCATGGAGTTAGAGAACTCGTGGAGAATTTCATTGAATCCAACTGTATTTTTTTTTTTTTTTGTTTGTTTCTCAGACGGGAAAGGTGAGATTATAAAAATGAAGAGAGTTTTCTAAAGTTATCCCATAAGAGAATGGCAAATATGAAGATGGGCCTCAGTTTTTGTTCTGGTGCTCTTCTCTTTGCATCACAATAAATTGGTTGCTGTCAGTCCAACCCCTTTTTATGGTTAAAACACAATCATAGATATCTCAATATACTTGTTCAATTCTGTGAAGACTATGTCCTGTTTTGTTTAAAGTAGAAAACCTGAATATTTGTCCAAGGCAAAAGTTGAATAATATGAAATTGTCAACAAAGAAGTTCTCATTACCACTGCTAGTAAAACACCACCAAAATTTTCAGCACTATGGAAATAAACAATGTAGAAAGAGAAGATACTTGAAATATTTCACAAGGTAATCCGTGCAGGAGTTTATAACTGACATGACATATGAATGGTGTACAAATACAGTAAAGCCAAAGACAAAGTCATTCCGAAACATTCAAGATGAACTACCTTTACTAAATTCAGTGAGGAAATGAAATAAAGAAGAAGACGTGCATCTTTGGATGGTCTAACAGCACAGAAAGGTGAAATGTTGTAGCACTTTTACTCTGTGAAGCACTTAAGTTACAGTTCATCAGAGTTCATAAAATGAACCTTAAAAATGCAAAAATCAACTCAAGGTGGATTAGAGACCTAGGAATAAAACCCAAAACCATAAAGTTCATCTGAGATAAACTGAGATCAAGCTTAGAAGGCCTAGTCTATGATATAAAAGATTACCAAATACAGCCAAAAATGCACATTCTGAATATAAATTGTTGAATGGGACCTTATAAAAGAAAACCTACTGACCGGTAAAAAACATTTGTCAATACCATCTCAGATAAGAATCTCACAACAAAAGTGTACATAATACTCCTTTGCCTTCAGAAGAAAAAGAATGATAATCCATTTACAAAATGGGGAAGAGACATGGAAATATTTTTCACAGAGAAGGCCATTCAGATGGCCAGCAGACACGTGAAAAAATGCTCAAAATCACTGGCAATGAGGCAGATGCAGATCAAAACCACAATGAGATACCATCTCATTCCCATGGCTGTGGCAAAATTTAACAGGGCAGCAAGTAATAAATGTTTTAGAGGATGTGGCGAGATAGGAAGTCTTAGACATTGTTGGTGGGATTGTAAAATGATATAATCACTTGGGAAGCCAATTTTGTGTTCTTAAAAAAGGTAGCTGGACATAGACATTCCATATGACCCAGCTATTCCACTGATTGTAATATACCCTGAGAAAATGAGAACTGAAGCACAAACAGAGACTTGTACACCAAAGTTTATAGCAGTGTTATTTACCTTAGCAAGAACGTGGAAATAGCCCAAATGCCCAACCACAATGGAATGGATTGAAAAATTTTGGTATATTCACACAATGGAATACTATGCAGCATGCAGGAACAATGATTCTGTAAATTACTAGCTAAACTGGACAGGACTAGAGAGCATTATGTTAACCAAACTCAGTCTCATAAGGACAAATACTGTATAAGGCATTATTGTAGAACATGCACGAGGATCCAAGGTGGGCAGGTGGAAGCAGAGGGGTAAGGATAGCTGGGGAGGGGAGTGGCTTAATCATAGGGTCACACAATTTGATGGGTGAGTGTAGCAATGGGTAAAAGACAGAAGAAGGATCAGATGTCAAAAACAATGTATATAAACTTTTTAAGTAAACCAGTATAAAATAAAAAAAAATATTTAAAAAATGCAATAACTTGATTTCAATTTGTCTTTTATGATATTTATGGGTTGGGTTTTAAGCCTAGGTCTCTGATCCTTCTTGAGGTGATATTTGTGTATGGTGAGAGGTGTGGATCCTATTTTAGCTTTCAGCAGGTAGTACAGTTTTGCCAGCAGCACTCATTGAAGAGGTTGTCATTTCCCTATTTGATGGATTTTGTTTCCTTGTCAAATTTCAATTTACCATAGATATATAGGTTAATTTCTGGGATCTCAGTTCTATTCCATTGGTTAATATGTCTGTTATTGTACTAGTACCATGATGTATTAGTGCATCTAATTCAAGTTATAGTCTTTCTGATTGCTTCCTATGTATCTGAGAGCTGGACAATAAATAAAGATGACAGAAAAATAACTGGTGCCTTTGAGTTGTGGTGTTGGAGAAGAACATTGAACGTCTCATAGATAGTCAAGAGAACAAACAAGTACATCTTTGAGAGGGTGCAGCAGGAATGCTCTTTGAAGGCAAGAATAATGAGGCTTCACTTGACATACTCTGGGCATGTTGCTAGGAGGGACATGATGCTAGGAAGAGTAGAGGGTTGGCAAAGGAAAGGAAGACCCTCAAGCAGGTGGATTGACATTGTGACTGCCTCAATAGGCTCTTGTATTTCGGGAAGTATGAGGATGGCACAGGATAGAGCAGAGTCCATATCTTTTTCTTATGAATTTGATATGAGCTGTAATCGACTCAACATCACCTAACAACAACAACAACTTACATAATCTCTTTTTCCATTGCAAATAATGTATAAATTTTGAAGAAAAGCAAACTGTCTATCAAAATATTTTTGTAGTGAGAAACCTCAAATTTGAGGATGTTCCTGAGAATCAGTGGTACTTTTCTTTATTTTTTTTTTAAAAAAACAAACACCTTTTCTAAAATCCTGTTGTTGATGATGGCTGTCAATTCAAGTACAACTCATAGTGATTCTATGAGCAAAAGACCTAAAGCATTTCCATAACTATAGTCATTTCTCCAAGTTCATAGAATTTCCATAGGCAAGTGGTTTAGGAAGTGGATGTCACTCCTGCTTCCAAACCTGTTTTATAACTGGGAGCTCCACCAAACACTTTCTACATTGGGAAATCATTCTGGTATTAGATACCCCAATGGCACAAAGTTCCACCTCACAGCAAGCCCAGGTTACAGTAGGCAGCACACTGACAAAGAGTGATTTACAAAGTGGAAGAATGTTCGTCTAGTCTCATATAACAGTGGTTAAATGTCGTCAGGTCGAATAAGACTCAGGGCGAACCGTGCACAGAAGACCTGAATTCTGTTCTATATACCTGACATCATTTCTGTACGTTTATAGAGTTTCCAGATGTTATTCAGTACAGGAAATAGACAAATTATTGCTGTATCACCTAAAGAATATTCATTCTAAAATTGCAGCCCGAGACCTGGAGAGTCCACTCTACGAGTTGGCTTCTAATATCTGATGGTGGTCTTGTCTTGGTGGCGGTCACGTAAGGAAAGTGTTTGGGGTCGTGTTTGATGTGTATTCCTGTTCTTCACCCCCCAAAAAAAGTGGCTGATAGTTGAACTTTTGACTAAGGGTGGAGACCATTTAAGGATGTGCCTTTATGAAAAAAAAAAATCAGTATAAAATACTACTTACCCTAAATTATATTTTAAAAAGTTTCATGTTTTCTAACAATACTATCCTATCTAATTAAAAAAATACTTTCCATAACATTAAATTAATTTACAAACTTTAATGGGCAAAAGCTTCAAGGTTATTTGGTTCTATAGCAAAGGGAAGAAACCAAGAAGTTAAGGAGGTTAATAGAAAATTTGAAAGGGAAGCTCAGGAAGACAAGGAAGAATTATAATGAAACATGCAAGGAGCTGGAGTAGGAAAATCAAAAGGGCTGAATTCACTTGGCATGTCTTAAACTAAAGGAACTAAACAACAAATTCAAGCCACGAGTTGCAATACTTAAGGTTGCTATGGACAGAGTATTGAAATTATTCAGGAAGCATTAAAAGAAGATAGAAGGAGTATAATGCAGAGTCATTGTACCAAAAAGAATTGCCTAACATAGAACAATTCCAAGAAACAACATATAATCAATGGGTAATGATGACGAAGGAGGAATTTCAGGCTGTTCTGAAGGACTTAGCAAAATAATAATAATAATAAAAATAAAAATAAAGCCACGGGAATTGATGAAATACCAATTGACCTTTCAACAAACAGATGAGTCTCTGGATATGCTCACTAGGTTGTACCAAGAAATCTAGAGGACAACTACTTGGCCAAATATTTGAAAGAGAAAATCATCAAACAGCATCACTAATAAGGCATGCTAGCAAAATCCTGATGAAGATTTTCCAGAAATGATTGGAACAGTACCTTGACAGAGAACAACCAGAAATACAAGCTGGGTTTAGAAGAGGTTGTGGCACTCACAAATGTCAGATGGATCTTGGCAGAAAGCAAAGAGTAGCAGAGGAATGCCTGTGTTTCGTTGAATGTGCAAAGGCATTTGACTGTGTGGATCACAATAAACTGTGAACAACCTTGAGGAAAATGGGAATCTCAGAACATTTGATTGTACTTATGAGAAGTCAATACATGAACCGGGAAGCAGTCCTTAGAACAGAGCAGGGATACACTGCATGGCTCAAAATTAGAAAAGGACTGCATCAGGGATGCATCCTGTCTCTATGCCTTTTCAATCTATATACAGAACAGATAATTTGGGAAGCTGGGGTTTATGAGGAGGAATGTAACATCAGGATTCAACAAGGATTCATCAACAGCCTATGTTATGCAGACGACACAACCTAGCACAAACAGATGTGCCTTGGAGACACAACAACAACATAAATACCAAGACAATGTCAATATTACTTAGAACTGAATTGTCTCTAAATATATAATGTTCTTTGGAAATTCATTATATAATCTAAAAATCACCATTGCACACTTCAGTGAAATGGTCAGAAATAGGACAATAAAGATTAGTATTTAATCTTTAATAGATGGCACTTAATTATCACATTTTGATTATAAGGTATATTAGCTTGAATTCAGAACTGGAGGATCAGATAACAATTTGAGTGTCAAATACTGAGATTTCATTTCTCCTAAGATGATCATTCTCGAGATAAATGCAGAGAAAGAGGATGAAATAAAATAGAGGCTTTAAAATTCAGGTGAGCAAAGAAAATGTAGTAACTAATCTCTCTTTCCCTAGTCTTAGTAAATAGAATAAACTTGCCAGGCATTCAATTCAGTACCTACACTTATGGGGAAAAGTAACATTTTACTTTACACGTCTGCTTTCTATTTCATAGCACAAACTAACAAAATTACTGAAAGATAGAAATTATAACAATTGTTCTATTGAAATATGTTTCTATACACTCAGAGAAGACATGTTTTAATAATTGATATCACGTCACCTGTACAGGGTCCTTTAGACCTTTTGATGGTCTAAATGGTTAATGCACTCAGCTCCGAACTACACAGGTTGGAGATTCAAGTCCACTCAAAGACACCTCAGAGAGCAAAGTCCTGTTTCCTTCTGAAGAAAAAAAAATATAGCCACTGAAAATCCTACCCTGCCTATTTCTTCTCTAACACACATGTACACACATTATCAGCCAGAATCTACTTGATGACAACTGGCTTGAGTGAATTTCAACTCATCGTGATCTCACAGGACAGAGTAGAACTGCCCCATCAGTTTTCCGAAGGTATAACTATTAATGGGTGTAGATTGCCTCATCTTTCTCCCACAGAGCATCTGCTAAGTTTGAGTGGCCAATCCTTTACATAGCAATCCAACGCTTATCCCACCAAGCTTTGAATGCTGTACTATAAGGAAACTACTCAGAGAAGCCTAAAAATAATTTCTCATTTTAGGACCCATATCAGTCTGAGTAGTATGTTGTTATTAGGTGCCACCAAGTCGACAACTATTCATAATAATCATATGAAAGACAAATCAGAACCTTGCCCTATTTTACACCACTCCCTTTCTCATGATCTGTCCCATATTTGAGCTCATTGTTCCAGGCACTGAGCATTAATAAAAAGGTTATAATTGCAGTACAAAGCTATTACTCTTATTCGGCTTCCTTTCGCTGTTAAGGAATTTCTAGACTTCCTTATGTGCTCATAACTAGAAATATCTTTTTCTCCCATCACCTCTGCCAGTTTCTCCTTTCCTACTCTGGCTCAGACATGCTGCAATTGTGTAGAAGGCTTATGTCTGTGAAAAGCACTCCAGAGTCTTTCACCATAACTAAGGTATTACGCTGGGTTTTTACTCACTGAGTTCTAGGTAATAAAGCTGCATAGTGTTAGAAGCACCAGTCAACTAGAAAGACTCCTCTTTTCCATGACAAAGTCACAGTCTGTAGTCCAATGTTACTTGTGGACACTGTATGTGGATGGTACAGGATAAGACAAGGTTCTTATCCTTGTTCCTAAGGTTGCTATGCGTTATAGTCAATTTGATGGCACCTAATAACAACATTAACATATTATCTTCTAGAAATTAAGAAAAATTTTCTAACAAGCATTTTATTTTGTTTTACCCAGAATATACTTCTCTATACTTCTGCTTGATCAGGCCAAGAAGCCCATAAAATTGTATTTTCTTCTTCTCAGACATAACCAAAACTACTTGACATTGAGTTAATTCCAACTCATACTAAGCCCATGTACGTCAGAGCAAAAAAGGTGTCCATAAAGTTTTCAGTACCACCTGATTCAGGCCATGTTTTTTTTTTCATTCACTTGATATCCACCTGCTTGATATGCACTGTTGGACAATGAATAAGAATAATAGAAGGGAAATCTATTTATTTGAGCTGTGGTATTAGAGAATAGTACTTAATATCTCCCAGACTGCTAAAAGAACATACAGTTACATATTGGCGAAGGTGTAGCCAGAGTGATTAAAGGCAAGGATGATGAGGCTTCATCTAATACACTTTATGCATATTTCTAAAAGGGGCTATTCCTTATAAAGAAACATCATGCTAGGGAAGACTGAAGGTCAGCAAAAGAGCAGAATATCCTCAATGAGATGGAATGGAACAGTGACTACAGCAATGGACTCAAGTATGTCAGAGATGATGAGGATGGCACAGGATAGGACAGAGCTCAGATCTGTTACGGTTCATAGGGTTATTACAAGTTGTAGTCAACTCAACAGCACATAACAATAACAAAAAATATGGTCACCCACATCATGTTGCATTATTTATGCTTTATTGTGGTAGGCTGTATAATAATCATTCATCCACAAAATTGCTCACATTCTAATCGCCAGGATCTGTGCCTGGTACCATGTATGGCAGAAGTATATTTTTAGATATTATCAAGTTAAGAATAATAAAATGGGGATAATATCCTAAATTATCCAGATGGACTTGATATAACCACAAGAGCTCTTATAGGAAAAATGCTATAGAAGTCAATGTATTAATGAAAGTGATGAGATAGGAAAAGAGAATGGAAAATGTTACTGTAAAAAAAAAGAATGGGGGTTTCTTAGGGAGAGCTGAGTATGACTTCTGTTAACTTCATATTGGGAACAATCTTAAACAGCAATATCAACAATATAAAACCAATTTCCATAAGGTCAGATTCAGGCTTCACACTCTTGCTCAATCTTCACACTCTTACACGTCAGTCTTCACACTCTTAGTCTTCACATTCTAGTATGAATCTGATCTTATGAAAATTGGTTTTATATTGTTGATATTGCTGTTTAAGATTCTTCCCAATGTAAAATTAACAGAAGTCAGACCCAACTGTTACCATGACACTCCCATTATTTTTTTATTTATCTTTTTAGTAACAACATGTTTATGACAGCACTTAGCAACAAAACTTCTACTAATTCCAACACCAATCTTCTTCTCCTGTTGTTGTTGTTGTTATGTTGTCATCAAGTCAAGCAAGACTCATAGCCACTCTATGAACAAAAGATCTGAACCCTGTTATATCTTGTGCCATCCTCACATTTCCTGACACGCAAGAGCCCATTGCAACAGTCATTGTATCAAGCCACCTGATTGAGGATCTTCCTCTGCTTTGTGACACTCTTCCACCCTTCTCAGTATCATGTCTCTTTCCAAGGAACAGCCCTTCCTAGCAATATGCCCAAACTATACATGGCAACGCCTGGAACAGCACATCAGCAGAGAACTGCCAGAAGTTTAGGCTGAGTTTAGAAGGGGTCGTGGTACTAGGGATATTGTAGCTGATGTTAGATGGATCTTAGCTGAAAGCAGAGAATACCAGAGGAATGTCTATCTGTGTTTCCTTGACTGTGCAAAGGCATTTGACTGCGTGGATCATAACAAACTGTGCCTGACCCTGAGAGAATGGGAATCCCAGAACACTTGATCGTTCTAACGTGAAACCTATATTTGGACCACGAGGCAGTCGTCAGAACAGAGCAAGGAAACACTGCATGGTTCAAAATTGGGAAGGGCGTACACCAGGGATGCATCCTATCTCCATAACTTTTCAAACTGCAGAACAGATTATCTGGGAGGCTGGGCTCTCTGAGGAGAAATGTGGGGTCAAGATTGGTGGACGATTTATCAACAATCTGCGTTATGTAGATGATACCACCCTGCTTGCTGAAACTGAGGTGGACCTGAAGCACCTGCCACAGAGGGTCAAGGACTGCAGCCTCCAATATGGATTGAGACTCAATGTCAAGAAGACAAAGGTTCTCACCACTGGACCAATTGGAAGCATCAGGATAGATGGTGAAGAGATTGAGATTGTGCACAGCTTTAGTTTGCTTGGCTCCACAGTCAACAGTCTTGGCACCAGCAGCCAGGAAATTAAAAGGGGCATTGCAATGGGAAAGTCTGCTGTTAGGGACCTCTCCAAAGTACTGAAGAGCAATGGTGTCTCTCTGGAGACTAAGGTGCTTCTGATACAGGCCATGGTCTTTGCAATCACTTATTATACATCAGAGAGCTGGAAAATGACCAAGGAGAATAGAAGGAGAATTGATGCCTTTGAGCTGTGGTGCTGGAAAAGAGTATTGAGAGTACCATGGACTGCTAGGAAAACAAACTGATTCATCGTGGAAAGGGTTAAACTGGGTGGTTCCTTGGAGGCAAGGATTCTGAGCCTCTGTCTAACATACTTTGGACATGTTGTGAGGAGAGATCGGTCCTTGGAGAAGGACATCATGTTTGGGAGGGTGGAGGGACAGCGTAGGAGGGGAAGACTCTCTATGAGGTTGATTGATTCAGTGACTGGGGTAATCAGGATGGGAGTGTCAGAGACAATGCGATTGGCACAGTATCGAGCAGAATTTAGGGCTGTTGTACATAGGGTCGCTATGAGTCGCAAGCGACTTGACGGCACATAACAACAACATATATGGCAAACCCTTAACATTCACGTCTTTAAAGAGTACTCCAGCTGCACCTTCTCGAAGATATATCCATTTGTTCTCCTGGCAGTCCATAGGAGGCTCAATGAGTTTCTCCAACACTACAGCTCAAAAACGTCAGTTCTTTTCCTGTCATCCTTATTCGTTTTCCAGTTCTCAGATGCATAAGAAGTAACTGGAAAGACCAAGGACTGAATCAGATGCATCTTAGTTCTCAAACTGATAGCATTACTCCTCAATAATTTGGAGAGGTCCCTAACCAGAGATTTTCCCATGAAATGCACCTCCTTATTTCCTGACTGCTGTTACGAAGCATATTAATTGTGGACCCAAGCATATTGAAACTGTTGACAGTTTCAGTCTCCTCTCCATTCATCATGACACTGCCTATTGGTCCAGTGATGGGAATCTTTGTTTTCTTGACATTTAGATGCAATCCACACTGAAGACTGCATTCCTTGATCTTCTCCAAAAGTGTTTCAAGTCCTCTTCACTTTCAGCAAACAAAATTGTGTCACAGGTTACTGATGAGTCTCCCTCCAATCATGATGCCACACTCCTCTTCAGAGTCTGGATAATTGCTTCTCAGATAACTTTCTCAGCATACAGAATGAAGAGTTATGGAGACAGAATACAACTCTGGCACACTCCCTTCTCAATTTTAAACCATGCAGTGTTCCCTTCTTTTGTTCACAAAATAACCTCCTGATTTAGGTGTAGGTTTTCCAAGAGCACAATTAAGTGTTCTGGGATTCCTAATGCTTTAACTATCAACCACTACTTGTTATTATCCACACAGTCAAATGCCTTTGCATAGTCAATAAAGCACAAATAGACATTCTTCTAGTATTCCTTACTTTCAGCCAGGATTCAGCTGACATCAGCAATGATGTCTCTGGTGCCACAGCCTCTTCTAAATCCTGCTTGAACTTCTGGCAGTTCCTTATCTATGTACTATTCTAGCTGCTTTTGAATGATTTTCAGCAGTATTTTGCTTGCATGTGATATTAATTATACTATTCAATAGTTTCCACATTCAGTTAGATCACCATTCTTGGCTATGCGAACAAATATCGACTTCTTCCAGTTCATTGAACAGACAGCTTTCCTCCAAATTTTCTGGCATAGACTGGTGAGTGCATTCAAGGCTGCATCTGTTAATTGAATCAAAATCCATTACGACCGTTTCACAGATCTCACAGAATCATACACATGATTACAGAGCTTACTAGGGAAATTTCTAGGTTATAATTCAGGTTGGCAGCAGGATAAAATTGATTAATTAGGACGGCTTCTCAAGGGTGCTCACAGGTCCTTCAGCCTTGCAGCATTTTGGCTAGTGGCACAAAATGCTCTTAGTTAGATTTGCTAATTATCACCCTCCTCCCTCCTCCAAATCCTTCTGCAAACCTGAACAAAGTAACCTGGGTCTGACTCTGTGGGACAGCAATTCCAAGTCAGTTCGGTCTCATGTCAGTCTCTGGTTCTCACTGATGCAGTGGCTGCTATGTAGGTCCTAGTCTGAGAAGTGCTGGAATCTCTGACTAGGAAGGATGTACAATGCGTTCTTTGTTTCTCCACTCTTGCTGGTAATAAGATTGCCTCGTGTTGTTGTTAGACTTGCTCAATTTAAACCTAGTGAGATAGGAAAACTGATCGATCTATTTTGGAGTCATTCATACACTCCCTATTTTATGTTCCCACTCAGCCATATGGGGGAAATGAAAGCTAACAGATGGGAAAACCATTCTGAAAAATAAACCCACTAATCACAGCTAAACTGTGGATTTTAAAGAATTAAAGTGACCTCTATAAGGCTGAAAAGTCACGAAAATAGATTCTTCAATAGAATCTCCAGAAAACAAGTAAACAAATAAAAAATCCTTGCTGACACTTTGACTTCAGCCCAGTGAAATTTATTTTGAACTTGTAGCCTTGAAGATAGACAGTAAATTTGTCTTATCTTAAGCATCAGGTTTGGAGTCATTTCTAATAGCAGTATTAGGATCCTAAGACCTTTGTAAAATAAATTGTGATGGGTCTCTGGACCCTTTTATAAGCATTTCATGAGGGAATTCACATTCTGAAGCATTTAAAAAAAAGTATGCTTTGTAGCCCAATTCTTCAAACACAAGGAAAAGAAAGGACTTTTTTTGTGGAAGAGGACTGAAGTAAGAGGAGATTCCTCAATAGGAAGGCAACCTCCTTGCACAGAGGTAGAGGTGAAGTAGAAGAAAAGTCCAAATATTAATTACATCACAGATCCTCTGTGGGCAAGACTTTTGCAAGGTCTCTGGAATCCCTACTGACGAGAGCTCTAGGGAGCATAATTAATCAGTTAGATAATTAGAACAATCCTTGGATTTCGGCAGATTATACAATATCTCTATCTCCTGCAGATATTAGGATTAATATGTAGAGTTGCTGTGATGATGGAAAACTAGGCCATAGGTATGTCAAACACCATAATTGGATACCCATTAGGGCAGTGTTTGTTGGAGCTCCCAGATTGATTCAGGTTTAGAAGCAGGACTGGCATCCACTTCCTAAACTACATGCCTATGGAAAGTCTAAAAACTTGGAAAAATGATGATAGTTATAACAAGGCTTCAGGCCTTTGTTCATCTTCTATTTATATATGTATCCTCTCTTCATGTGTACTCAGTCTATATGGTGGACAGTGTTTGGTGCCGCTCACTTATTAAAACAAGCTTGGAAGCCAGAGTGGCATCCACTTCCATAAATAGCTTGCCTCCGGAAACCCTATGAACCTGCAGAAAGGATGAAAATCATGCAAGTTTTCATTCAGGTCCTTCATTCATAGGGTCGCTATGAGTTTCCTACAACTCAACAGCACTTAACAACACCTGTAAATAATTATAAGTTAAGGGACATAAAACCTCATCTTCCATGGTCTAGGTTATATGCTCCAAATTATCTTGAATTTTTCTTTTAATTACATGCTGAATTGACCATGAAATGAAGTGCAAAGTTCTTAGAACTCATGTGAGAGACAGTCACTTGGGATGCATAAAACATTTACATCACAAAATATATGTGTAACTCTCTAGAAAGTATTCCATATAAGTTCATAAGACTCAGCTAATTTATAAAACAAAGCTTAAACATTTTTCTAGTTATTGTGTCCTTAATTAATCTTATTTAGACAAAGACATAATGAAATTACTCAAGTAAGTGACCAAGGGCACTTTGAAGATATAATAGAGGAACCATGACAGTGTTACCATGATCTTATGTGTCTTTGCTCCTAGGAGTCTGGGTGCCTCTTCTTTCAGTAGGTTCTAGATTTGAACTGACATAACTTTTGGAAATGAGCAAGGGATCATGACAGTTTAATTACAGGAATTCCATAAATTTTCTTCTCTTTCACTGTTGCTGCCTATTTACTTTGTTCCTATAAACATCACACTCTATTAACCATTCCTACAAATCCCTTTGGCTGTGTCCTTGACATTTCAGATTATTACAATAGTGTTATGGTTTCTGGCCTTCAGCAAAATCCTGCTGTCTCAAATTCTTGATGTTTTATCATCCAGCAACGTCCTCTTGTCTCAAGTACTTTGATGCCTTATTAATGAGCCCAAGCCTGTGACTGTCTCTCCCACTATTAGAAAAGAGCCACTTCTGGACTCATTGATGTTCATTTCCCTCTCATCAGCATTCTTCTCACGAACTTGGTGAATGCTGTGTTCCCTGGGTCTTCTGGCTTATACTCATTTTAACGTGTCTAATTCCCTGAGATGTCACACTCATTTCCCTACCATATACCAGGACGACTCAGGAATGGCCACTTGGCTTAATCTGGGCCTTCACCTTTCTCACAAGTCAAGGATATTCCTGAGCAATAGTTACTCCCCCTTCTTTGGGAGTCTTTGACGTTTATAAAATCAAAAGTCCTGAGAAAGTGTCCTCAAATAAATGAATTCTTGCTTATCTTGTCTTATTCTGGCCCACAATCTCAAAGGCCAATCCTCTGGATTCTCTCCTGGGTTCATTGGAGCTCTGTACCTTTATCAAATACTCTAGGTACTTCTTGCCCTTTTTTGTTGTCATATGCTGCTTTTCCTCACATCCTTAGCTGGCATATGATGATGTTTGATCCTCGTTAAGAAGTTGGCAGCTAGAGAAGAGATGGGGAAACTATCACAGGAAGATGTGTTGCATTGCTGGAGAGAGATTTCTCTATGTCTTTTTACAGCTTCTTCTGAGAGAGGGCTACACCACTTTGAAGACTTTTAGGCATTCGGGGGGATATACTTAAGGACATCCATCAAGTTATTTCTATTTCCTGCCTCAGATTCCAAAGTTTGCTGAATGATTCTAAGAACTAAAGCCTAATGATTAAGCATTAAACCACTTGGAGTTTAAGCATTAAAGCAACTTGGAGTTCTATAACGCTATTACATCTCATGTTTACTGGTTTTCCATGCTTGCTTTTCCTATTAAGAGATACAGCTTTTTTGTAAAGTACCATAATATTAGAGGATAAGCAAGACAGAGGACACCTTTAAATGAGATAGATTGACATGGAGAACACAAAAAACACTCAGAAACAGCAACAAGTATGAGGAGCATGCAGGACTAGGCAGCCCTTCACGCTATTGTACATAAGGTTGCTCTAAGTCAGAGCCAACTAAAAAAAAATCACACAAAAGAACGAAATTATTTAACTATTAACTTCCCTAAATGTCTCATTATATATTTGAAGAATAACAGTACAACACAATACTGAGGAGCCGATTCTTTTGTTCACGAAGCTGTTTCTTCCACTTCTCTTATCTTCCAAATGATAATATTGCATGGCATTCTTACTTCTCAAAAACCAACACTTCCTCCCCACACTGTCAATCAATGATGAAATTATGTGGCTATTTCAGAAATCAGATGCCCAGTTTGTTCCAAGGATTATTCATGTTATACTTGAGACAAGATCTTGTTTTTAAGCAAGGTAGGAATTGAATCATTCTCCAAACTCATCTTGCTACCTAATTTCTTTAATCAATCTCAGAATTATTTTTTTTATTAACTCAGGTCCTATAGTAAACAAAATCAAGACAGAATAAGATATTTAAGACCTTTATTTCAAAGGTTCTGTGCAGGAAACAGTCTGGGTAGATAGGTTAGTTTTAGACAATTATGTTGGGCTGATACCTGTGAAAGCAAGAGGATGAAAAAGATGGACTAGGAAAGGCCTTTAAGTGTACTGTGGCTCTAAGAAAGTCCTGGCTGGTCAATTAGGCAGTCGTCTAGTAAGAGTTGCTCTTGGAGAAATGTTACATGAAGTATGAATGACCTTACTCAGTGATTTACTCAGCGTTTTGGAAGTTACATGTATTGTAATCACGGTACATATTAACAGGAGACTGACCATCTTGTGCTCTTGAGCTGCTGATGGATCTGAAGTGCAATAGGTGAGTTGTATTGTTAACCCAGAAGCCATGTGTTGTTTATGGCAGTTTGAATCCATCAGCTACTCCATGGAAGAAAGGTAAGTCTGCTCTTGCTATCATTTACAGCCTTCGAAACCTGATAGAGAATGTTTATGAGTTGAGACTGACTTTAAGGCAGGGAGTTAATGGAAGTGGAGTTTAAAATAAAAGTGATATCTACATCCTTCAGTTAACAATTCTTCCACTGGGATCTCCAAAAAGTAGTCAACATCAATGTTAAAACTTTTACCTGATTAAAGAATGATAGATTAGGAATCTGTTGGGGGTTTTCTTTTTAGCCATAGCTTTTCTCTCCTGGATACTGCACGACCTTGCCTCTTGGCAGTTCAAGAAACCTCAAATTCTTTAAAGGTGAGTCAAAACTCACAGCTGACCCTCTATTAAGTTTCCATGATAGGAATAAATAACATAATAGGAAATTGTCCATCCTCTCCCATCAGACTACTGGTGGATTTGGATCACCAGAGAGGAATAGCCTTTGAGCTAGCAGCCTTTGAGTTAACAGCTCAACTCTCTCTAAACTATTCCAACAGTCCTTGCATGTGACTTACAGATGGATGATGCAATGTGGAACATTTCTGTGCTTGGATTCTCAACTCCTCCACATACAGTTAATTTTGTTCTTTATACTTATAAGTCAAACATGAAGGACATGTGTGAAAGAAGCATATGAAGAATTTTAGTGATTCGAGAGCTTGACATTTGGGAGCTATTTATTGCAATTACTAGACAACTCTCTTAGCTCAAGCAGCTAGTCTACCTTTCTGATGGAAAT
>NW_006399793.1:19983958-20008421 GCF_000299155.1 Elephantulus edwardii
TCCAATAGAAAAATGGGCACAGGATATGAACAGGCACTTCACCGAAGACGACATTCAGATGGCTAACATGCACATGAAGAAATGCTTTTTTTTCTTCTTAGCTAAAGCCATTTTATGGAGATGAGTGTTAGGGATTGAAAAATAGAGACAAAATAGAATGCAGAAAATAAAGAATTCCTTATTCTCATTCACCCACATCAGTAAAATAATTAGAGCTCTGTAACAGCCCAATTCTACTAAATAATTGAATAAAATACTAAATACATAATGCAAACACATTAATTTTTTGCACATATTCATAGAGATTAACATACAAAAATATTACTTATTAGAATACTTTAAAAATATTTTTAAAAATGGTAAATTACTTCCGTTTTTCTGCGTAGCAACCAGGCCATTTTTACCTAAATAACATCTCTACTTAAAAAGCATTTTAATTCTTTTCTTTTCCTTCTTTAGTCATGTATTAGTGAAATAAAACTGTACCTGGTACCTCCACATTGACACACAGCTGTGTATAATATTAAAGAATTGTGTGACCAGCTCTTAAAAAAAATCATTCTTAACTCAATAGAATATATATACCCAGCTTTACGCCAAACCTGCTTTTGTGTTTTTTGGTTTTGAATGCTATTCTTGCTTTTGTTTTTAATATGTAATGGGGAGTCATCTTTACATGACTTAAATCTAAGAAGGGAATGTCAAATCACATGTGAAAATCAATGAAATGATTTGTTGTCATCTAAATTGTATTATACTTCACCTTCCCATGAAACTATCATCTTGACCCTTTATAAGTTTTCAGAATAATATGCATTTTCATATCATAGAAAGCACGAAACTGTCACTTCACTTCTTTTTTAAAAAGTTCTAGTTTCTTAAAGACACAGCCCCACTAGGTATAATTTTACCAATTTCATCCAATTATTATACCAACATATATTGGCAAATTATTCTATTTTTATATTTAAAGAATTGCTTTAATTTCTTATTTCTAGTTATTAAGTGTCTAGTAAATACCAGATTTTGTTACATATTCTGAAGATCCCTTAAGTAAAACAGACAAGAAGGCCCATCATTTTTAACTGCTAAAATAATTCATAAGCCAATAAAGGAAGGAAAGGAGAAATAAACAAATAGGAAACATGTTAAATAGCAGCCGCTTTGCAGAAGGAAACTACTGTGGAAGTTTCTATGGAGAGTGATTGCAGAAGTGTGTGGACAAGGACATGTTCTCTGCAGACGATATTCATACTTAGATCTGAATGACAATGCTGGGTCCACTATATGAACAGATATGGAGATTCTCTGCCTATTAGAGGAAACTCTCCATAGATGGGTTCCAGACCAAGAACAAACCTGGAGACTTTGAGAGAGAGAAAGGGAAAACCAAAGCAGTCTTCAAAAAGAATTAGCGGCATTTAGAATATAAATAACTTTTAAAAAACATTTGTATCTGCTGTAGGGGCTGTTCTTGAAAATTCATGGAGATTTTGGAGAGGTTTCAAAGAGAAGAGTTTTTGTTGTTGCCATGGGCTGTAGAGTTGGAACTGACTCATAACTGATCCACCAGGAGGTTTTCAGAAGCTGTAAATAGAATGGAAGGATATCGGGGTTTTTTTTTTATCTTGTGGAGCAGCTGGCGAATTTGAACCACCTGTTCTTGCGTTGACAGCACAAGTCCTTACTCACTATTTCACCAGAGCTTCCGAAAGAGAAAAGGAGTATAATTTACATTTACAATTTAAAGGAACATTCTCATAGTCTTTGTAAATATAAGCTGAGTTTTAGACAATCACTGCCACTTTTAAAGACAGCATACTAACAAATACTGAAATAAAAAGAGCAACTTTAGAGAACATAATACTATTCATTAAGAAATAAGACTAGAATAAGTAGCAATACCCTACAAATTTACATTTCATTATGTTCATGTAAAACCTAGACCAAGAAGTTGTTTGAAAAGAACATGGGAGCACTGTATAGTTTAAAATCAGGAAAGATGTGCATTAGAGTTGAGTCTTTTCTCATGCCTATACAACATTTATACTGAGCAAATAATTTGAGAAGCTGGACTCTATTTAAAAAAGGTGTCATTAGGATAGTAAAAGGATTCATCAACAACCTGCAGTATGCAGATGGCACAACCAGCCCTCCTAAAAAGAAAAAGGACTTACAACACCTGTTGCAAAGGATCAAAGACTACATTCTTCAATATGGATTATATCTCAACATAAAAAAAAAACAGCAAAAATTCTCACCAATAGAACAATAGGCAACATCATGATAGGAAAATATTGACGTTGAAAACAATTTCATCTTGCTTGGACCCACTATCAATACCCAAAAATACCATCATTCTGTAAATCAAAAGACATATTACATTAGGAAAATCTTCTGTCAAAGATCTCTAAAAAGAGCAAGAATGTCACTTTAAAAAGTTAAGTGGGGAAATGATAGCCTTTTTAACAAATGGTGCTGGCAAAAATGGAAAACTATCTGCAGAAAAATCAAGCAAGATCCACATCTCACTCCATACACAAAAACCAAAGTGGATTATGGGCCTAGGACTAAAAGCAAGGACTACTAGCTTCCTTAAAGAAAAACTTGGAAGAACTCTAGAAATCCTAATCCACAACATAAACATTCTTCCAAGCATCCTGAAAAATCTATAACCAGGAAAGGATAACATAAATGAATGATCTTCTATGACTTAAATCCCTATACACATCCAAAAACTTCTCCAACAGGGTAAAAAGAGAAGCCAAAGATTGAGAATAAATATTTGGTAATGATATGTCTGACAAGGGACTTATATCTAGAATTTATTAAATACTCGAGCACCACAACAAGATAAAGGTAAATAATCCAATTGAAAAATGGGCACAGGATGTGAACAGACACTTCACCAAAGAAGACACTCATATGGCTAACAAACACATGAAGAAATGTTCACAATCCTTAGCTTTAAGAGAGATGCAAATGAAAATAACTATAAGATATTATCTCACCCCAGTCAGAATAGCAAAATTTAACAGTACAGCAAGCAACAAATGCTGACGAGGTTGTGGAGAAACTGGAACACTTATTCACTGCTGGTGGGACTGTAAAATGGTGCAACCACCATGGAAAGCTGTATGACGCTTTCTCAAAAAGTTGCAAATAGAAATACCATTTAACCCAGCAATTCCACTGCTTGGAATTTACCCTAAAGAAACCATAACTGCCATCCAAGCAGATATATGCACATCCATGTTTATTGCGGCTTTGTTCGCAACAGCAAAGAGCTGGAAACACGCCAAGTGCCTATCAACAAACAAATGGATAGAGAAACTCTGGTATATATTCACCCAATGGAATACTATTCAGCATTGAAAAGCAAGGAACTCATGAAATATTACGCAAAATAAATGACCCTGGAGGACATTCTGCTGAGTGAAATATCTCAGTCACAGAAGGACAAATATTGCATAGGGACACTGTTTGTAAAATGAGACTGACATCATGGTTGAGAGAAGACAGAAAAGGAGGGGAATTATGTATATTGCATTGAAACAGATGAGGGAGAAATCTATTTTAAAGGGCTATATGAATGGGTATTCTTGTTATTACTGAAGTCCAAAGTGAAGGCTGCATAGTGGAGTGGGCTTGAGGGGAGGGATTGCATAACAATGAAAGAGTTTTTCTTTTTCTTTTCAAGTAGAAGAGTGATTTTAGGCAGGAGAGGGTGGGCAAGGAGAAATGTGCAGCAATGAATGACTGGAAATCCTAATTCTCTGTAAACTTTCATTAAATTAATAAATAAATTTAAAAATTATTCTGGGGAAAAAAACCCCAGGTGCATCAGGTCTAAGTCATATTCTTTTAAATTGTTTACTATGCATCTGAACTTTGAACAATGAATAAGGAATGCTGAAGAATAATTTATTATTTTAAATTATGGTGTTATTGAAGAGTATTGACTACCCCATGGACTGCCAAAAGAACAAACAAATGTGTCTTGGAGCGTGTGCAACCAGGGTGCTCCTTAGAAACCAGAATGGTGAAACTTCATCTCACACATTTTGGGTATGTTTTCAGGAGGGGTCAATCTTTGAAAAAGAACATCATGCTGGAAATGTTGGAAAGAAAGACACATGAAAGAGAGAAAGACCCTCAATGAGGTGGACAGACAGAGTAACTATAGCGTTTTGAGTATATTAGAATGGTATGGATGACACAGGACAGGACAATTCTCATCTCTGTTGTCCATAAGGATGCTATGAATCATAGTTAACTTAATAGCACATAACTACCACAATAGTAACAGTTTAAAATATTGATGAGTATCTAAAACACTTTTCATGTTGTTAGAAGAGACTATTCCTTGGATATGCACATCATATTTGGAAAGGTGCAGGGTCTGGAAAAGAGGATGACTCTCAAAGACATAGATTGACACAGTGACTTCAGCAATGGGCTCAAGTATGTCTGAGATGGTTAGGCTAGCACAGAATAGGATAGGGTTCATACTTCTTGCTCATCGATTTTCTATGAGTCATACTCAACTTGCTGGCACCTAACAACAACAACAACATGGTCCATCCAAGAGAATTCTTCTTTGGATAAAGAAACTTCTTCAAGATCTCAGTTAAATACAGAGAAGTAACATGCGTATATTCTCCACCTCTTTTCTCAGTTCTAACCACAACAGTAAACTCTGGGGTGCTTAAAGAAGTTAGAATGTGAATTGTTCAAAGATGGAGGAGAAAGAGAAGAAAAAAAGAAAAATATCATTAATTGAATCAAGATGGAAGGTAAAACTCCAGGAGGCCTTTAGTTTTTGTTTTAACTCAAAACTGCTTTCATTTAACATCTAAGATTTATCTAACTATCTTCACTTAGTTTTTCATTGTTCATCTATCTTTTTCCAAATTGGATATAAGATCTTTTTAAAAGAAACATCATATGATAGCACATTAAAAAGTAAATGAAAAAATAAATAATGGTAAAGTGAAAACAAAGATACCGACTTGAGCCAAAATCAAGGAAAACCGACAAAGTTTTAAAAATTAAAAGCATAGCTTCTTCTAACACCTAGTTACGCATACATGTGAGTGAAAGGAATACAGAAGATTATGCAGATAAATTTTCCAGGTACATAGAGATGGAAGGTGCTCCTCTGGTCACCCTAGAGACAAAACCAAGAGATGTGATTACTATAAAAGATCACTGTGCCAATAAGATAGATATATATCCATCTAAACATGACTACAGGCATTTATTTCATTTTCTTTCTAAGAAATTTAAAATGACAGGAAATACATTTTTCAAAGAAAACAGACAAAACAATGGGGGGAAAAAGCCAGGCAATGGAAAATATTTTTAAGGAGGGCAAAAAAAGGTCAAGAAACTGACAGCAAATTTCAAAAGTTTCACAGAGAGTATAATTGAAAAGGAAACTTGTTTAAACCGCAGAATTCTACAAGGCTCAAGACTTAAAATCATCAAGTCCCACTACGGATGAGTCAGAATCAGGGCTGAAAATAGGTATTAAAATCTTGTGTTTAAAAAAATGGTTACACCTGTGAGTAAATATGTGTGTGTGTGTGTTGTTGATGATTGTCATTGAATCGAGCACAACTCATAGTGACCCTATAAACAAAAGGCCTGAAGCCTTTCTATAATACAGTCGTTTCTCAAAGTTCATAGAGTTTCCAGAGGCATGTTGCTTAGGAAGTGGATACAACTCCTGCTTCCAAACTTGTCTTAAATTAGGTTGTCGTTGCTGTTGTTGTTATGTGCCATCAAGTCGCTTGAGACTCATAGCCACCCTATGTACAATATCCCTGACCTCTGCTCTGTCCTGTGCCAATCGCACCGTCTCCAACAAACCCATCAGATTACCCCAGTCACTGAATCAATCCACCTCATAGGGGGCCTTCTCCTTCTGCGCTGTCCCTCCACCCTACTAAGCATGATGTCCCTCTCCAAGGACCGGTCCCTCCTTGCAACATGTCCAAAGTATGTTAGACGGAGCCTTAGAATCCTTGCCTCCAAGGAGCAGCCTGGTTTAACCCGGATGTTTTTCCTAGCAGTCCATGGTATTCTCAATACTCTTCTCCAGCACCACAGCTCAAAGGCATCAATTCTCCTTCTATCCTCCTTAGTCATTGTCCAACTCTCTGATGCATAACAAGTGATAGCAAAGACCATGGCCTGTATCAGATGCACCTTATTCTTCAAAGAGACACCATTGCTCTTCAGTACTTAGCTGCACCAAACACTGAACACTGTCCACCAGAAAGTGGGAGTTCCACCAAAACTGTCTACCATGGGTAACCGTTATAGCATTTGACACCCCAATGGCACAAGGGGTGTGTGTGTGTGTGTGTTTATATATTTATATCTTTTCATTTTTATTTTTATATTTATCTATTTGTGTATATGTATATGTGTGTATATGTATATATATGCATATTTGTATATACACATGTACGTGCATATATGCATATAAATACATAAATATACACATATTTACATACATATACATATATATCACAAGATCTAGATATATACATATATACGCATATATACCACAACATACATAGATATAGAGCTACAGATACATATACATATACACATACACATATACACATATATGCATATATAAGTTCCTAAAGTACAGGCTCAGTTTAGAAGAAGCTGAGGTACTAAGGATAATAGAGCTAATGTCAGCAGGACTTGGCTGAAAGCAGAGAGTACCAGAAGAATGTCTATGCTTCATTGACTATGCAAAAGCATTTGACTCTGTAGATCACAGCAAACCGAGGCTGACTCTGAGAAAAATGGGAAATCCCAGAACACCTGATTATGCTAATGCAAAAACCCCGGACTTCGACTGGGAGGCAGTCGTCAGAACAGAGCAAGAAGACACTGCATGGTTCAAAATTGGGAAGAGTGTATGCCAATGATGTTTCCAATCTCCATACTTGTCAATCTATAGATTATCTGGGAGGCTGGGCTCTATGAGGAGAAATGTAGCATGAGGATTGGAGGTAGATTCATCAACGATCTACATTATGCAGATAACAAAACCCTGCTAGCTAAAACTGAGGAGGACCTGAAGCACTTGCTGCAGAATGTCAAGGACGGCAGCCTTCAATATGGATTGAAGCTCAACATCAAGAAAATATAGATTCTAATCACTGGGCCAATTGGTAGCATTATGATAGATGGTGAAGAGATTGAGATTGTTTACAGCTTCGGTTTTGTTGGCTCTACAATCAACACTCTTGGTTACTAGCAGCCTGAAATTTAAAAGATGAATTGCATTGGGAAAAGTCTGTTGTCAGAGACCTCTCCAAAGTACTGAAAATCAACAATGTCTGTGTGGAGACTAAGGTGCACCTGATACAGGCCATGGTCTTTGCAATTACTAGCTATGCATCAGAAAGCTGGGCCATGACTATGGATTATAGAAGGAGAATTGCTGCCTTTGAGCTGTGGTGCTAGAGAAAAGTATTAAATATACCATGGACTGCTAGGAGAACAAACAAGTTCATTCTGGAGAGGGTGAAGAAGCCAGGGTGTTCCTTGGAGGCAAGGATTCTGAAGCTTCATCTGACACACTTAGGGCAGGTTGCAAGGCTAGATCAGTTTTTGGAGAGTGTTGCCATACTTGGTAGGGTGGAGGGACAGCACAAGATCGGAAGACCCTCTATGAGATGCATTAATTCAGTGACTGGGGTAATGGAGATAGGGTGTGTCGGAGACAATGAAACTGGCACAAAATAGAGCATGGTTTAGGGCTGTTGTACATAAGGTCGCCATGACTCACAAGTGAGTCAACGTTCATATAACAACAACAATGAATATATTTATATATATATTCCCTCTGGAACTTCTCTATTAACACAAAGGCTTTGTCTCTCTAGCTGTTCAAGTTCACCAGCTTCTCTGCAGGAGAAAGATGGGCAATCTTCTGTTGTGTAATTTATAAACTTGGAAGTCTGCTGCAGCATTAGCTCTGTCAGCTCCAATTCAACAGCAATGCATTTGAGTTTTTACTTTTTTTGATCCTCAGTGAATTAGTTGTCTTCTCAACTCTTTTCCTCCTTTTATTCAAAATTTATTTTTGTTTCATATTGGCTTGCATAAAAAATTTTATACATTGTGTTTCTTACATTCCTCCTTTTACATTGTATTTCAGATGATCCTTTGGTTGATGTTTGATGCAATTAAGTTGATTTCAACTCACAGCAACCTCCTCTGTCAGTGAGGAATTACTCTTAGGTTTCCTAAGATGTAATTTTTGTAGGGCAAAATAACTAGATCTTTCTTTCAGAGAGAAACAATTTAAGGGCTACTCTTCTTGAGGATGCTCCACTGGGAGAAACAAATTATTTCCACTGTAATGTTGTCCAATTAAAATAAGCATCACCCACATGCTCAAAGTTTACCTTCCCCTTTCATGCTTAAATATAAACTGGAAATTTTATATTACCAGATATAGGACTAAAACCTCCACACAGAGACAGAACAAGACAAAGAACAAAGTAAGAAGACTATCAAGAAAAAATGAAGACTAGGTTGTATAGCCCTGGTGTGTCCACTTGCCATACAGAGGTAACTTGTAGTTGCCGTAAAGCTGAACACCGTGACACTGATGTGCCAAATGTGTTAATGGTTACCCATAGAGGACAGAGTTTGGTGGAGCTCCCCGATTAAAACAAGCTTGGAAGCAGGAGCGGCATCCGCTTCTGTAATAGCTTACCTCTGGAAACCCTATGAATCTGGAGAAAGGATGAAAATCACACAGGTGTTTAGGACTTTCTTTCATAGGGTCACTATGAGTCTATGATTCCATGGCACTTAACAACAACATGTAGGAAACAAAAGTGTCAGAATTTTCCAAATTCTCTCCTAAGATAGCCTAATAATTAAAGAATGTTGTTTGTTGTTGTTTACTGTAGAGATGGAACCAACCAATAGCTGATCCTTGTTTTCAGAGGCAGTTAATCACAAAGGAGGAGGCAGCAGATGGTGTCCTAGAATCAACGTGCCCAAGTAGCCTCGCAGCTTTTTGCCACTAGGACAGATTTATATATAAATAAATGAATAAATAAATAAATAAACAAACAAACAAACAAACAAACAAACAAACAAATAAATAAATAAAACTAGGGAACAAAAAACAGTTTTCTTTAAAATTTTATATTATGTCTAAACTTAAAACAATATTCCTGAAAGTCAATGAAACATTGAAGATAGAACAATGAGCTAAAAAAATAAAGCATGAAATAAGAAGGGAAAAGATATGCACATTAGAAAGTGATTTTAGAAACTTAGTTAGGTATGTAAACAACGTAAGTCTCAGGAAGAGGACAAAAAGAAAGAGATGGAGGGAAAATTTTCTCAAAAAAATAACTAAAAGTATATCAGAAATATTTTGAAACATAGGAACAGATAACCCCAGATTGAAAAAAATTTAGAGTGCCAGCAAAATAAATTGTAAGTTGTCATTGTGAAAGTCATAACATCAGAAATAAGAAAGAAACATTAAAAATAATTATAGAAAGCCTCACACAAAAGACTTAGGAAATTTGGCACTAAATTGCAAAATTTAAGATTTTTGAAAGTAAGTAAAATTATAAAATTAGAAACATAAACTGAATCAAAGGATTAAGTAAAAAGTGAAGATTGAAGCTATTTTATGATTTTAAAAGTTTTCATATTTTTACTATTAATTGTTTCTTAGAGGATATCAAACTTCTGCTAAGGATGGTACAAAAATGTGGAAAAAGTTTAAAATGATGATAAGAAAACATGATGAACATAACTGTCACTGAATTGTATGTATAAAAAATACTGAAATGGCAAATGTTTTGTTACAAGTTAATTACTGTTTTTGAAATATTGATCTTTTCATTTTACTATGTTAACAATGGATTTTCACTATTCTTTTGAAGGAAGCTGAAGGGCCAGAATACAGAAATTCTCTGTACTCTCTATACAACGTTGTGCATGAGTCTATTTCAGAATTCTACAAATAATGTCTTAAGGTGAGAGAAGATAGTATGATATTCAAGAACAACAGAAATTAAAAAAAGAAATATATTAGAAGGTTAAAGACATTTCAAAAAGACTTGATTTATTGGGTCAGAAGTTGGTCATAGAAATCTTTATTTAGCAAGTTTTCTACTTTAAATATATCTATTTTAAGAGCTGAAGTTCTTTTAAATGAAAGTGGGATGAAGAATAACCTGAGAGGAGAGTCAAGAGATGAAGAAATACATATATATTAAACAATTGCTTCCTATGTTATTATCCTTTAATTGTTATTGAATTATTAGTTGCCCTCAAGTTAATCACAACTCACAGTGACACAAGAAACAATGCATCGGAACTCTCCCTATCTCAGACCTCTTGCTACATATTTATGCCAATCCATCTTGTTGAAGGTCTTCCTCTCATTCATTTACCTTCTCTTTTGTTGACCCTTTCTTCCTTTTCCAGCATAATATCTTTTTGCTTTCTATGCATGTGAAGGGAGCTCTGGTGGCCTGGTGGTAAGGAGTTGTGCTGGCAACCCAAAGTTACATGATTTGACTCCACCAGGATAAAAAAGAGTTGCTTCTTTACTACTGATGCAGGAGGAGAGGAGAAGTATTGTTTCTGCTGGACAAAAGGTAAATTAGAAAAGAGATTTTAAAATGTGAACCAAAATTCATTTATTTGAATCAACAATAGACACTCAAAATTCCTAGGTATTGTGAGAGAGACCTGGTGACCTAGTCCCCAGCAAGTTATACTACTAACCTAAAGGCCATGTCTTTCCAGTGGCTTGAATCAATCAGTGGCTCCACAGAAACTTCAGTCAAACCTGTCAGCCTCTGAAAACCCACTGTAGCGTTAACTAGGAATTGGTTCCAAGTCCACAGCAATGATTTTGACTCCATTTTTGAGGAATTCTGAAGAGCCATAAAACAACAACAACAAAAAAAAAGTTCACAGTAATTGTTTCTCTTTTAAGGGATTTAAACTTTTAATCCAATAGTGAAGATGGTGTAGAAACAAATAGGTACAAACACTGGAAACAAAACTTGAAGTAATAATCTTGCCTATGTGGTCTACAGCAGAGGCAGTTAGAGTGAAGCTCTGTTTTATGTTTGGTTTTTTTAAACCCTCACTCATTGATTCAAACTGCTTATGTTGCTGTCATCGTTATGCTTTATCAAGTCAGAACCCACACATTGCTGACCCTTCAGCAGTTTTTTCAGAGGTTGTAAACTGCATGAGAGGAGAAAGACGGGCAATCTTTCTACAAAGGAGTAGCAAGAGGCTATGCTGTGATCCGAAAGGCATATGGATCAAATCTACCAGCTGCTCCATGGGAGAACGCCAGGAAATCTCCTATGGATCATGTACTGCTTCCGACAACTTTCAGGAACTGGACTGAATCTGGGTCAGTTCAGACTCTATAGTACATAACAGCAGCAACATCATCTCAATTAGTTATATTAATGAATAATAAATTATTAATAACGTTAACTGTGATATACATGATCGTAATAATTCCTAGTATAGAACATTGAACAACATTCATTCTTATTGCATAAGCATAATCAATTGTTGCTATGTGCTGTCTAGTCCACTATGACTCATGCCATTCAGAGCCTGGGGACAACAGCTCTGAATCTTGCTTTATACTGAGCCAACCTCACTATGTCTGATACACTTGACCCTATTGATAGTCACTGTGCCAAGCCATGTCATCAAGGATCTTCCTTTCTTGTGCTGACTCTCGACCTTTCCAAGTATGATATCCCCCTCCAAGGACTGGTCTCTCCTGATAACATGCCCAAAGTATGTAAGACAGAAAACTGGGTAAAACTACAATGTATGTAAATACTTCTCTTTGGGCTCTCCATTTTCAAATTCTTCTATTTAGCAAAGCTTCTACAAAAATTAAATCCCCTAAACAATGGTTCTGTCCATCATATGCTAGAATTGGAATAAATGAGGGATAATTGAAAATGTTATATTCAAGGGATTGCATTTAAAAGCAAGACTGAAATTTCAGATACAATCAGACATGATGAAGATTGTCAAGGAATAATCAGATATTTCCAGCCATTGAAACACCAGGAGACAACAGTCTATATTGGCAGTGTAGTCTATCAGGAATTAATGTTATAGAACATGGAGTTCTAAATTTTCCTTAAAATCAGACCAAAAAAAAAATAAATAAAGTAGAATACAAATGTGTCTCCATTTAAAAAAAATGTTCCAAGAAGTTCAAATACTAGGTGTTTGTGGGCCTAAAACTTACCATGTCACATGGTGACAATAAGGATACAAATCAGATTAAAAACTTATCATTCATTAAGTCATGAAAGGAGAAGCTGAATATAAATAAAACCTCAGAACCATGGAGCAGTACACTAAACATCTCATCCATGAACTATCTAAAAAAGTCTGAAACCAATGTTTACAAGCTTGTAAAAATATTTTTTCAGCAACATCATACATCCATGTAATGTTTTTAAGCGTGCTTAGCAAGTTGAATTCAACACATTTGGATAAAAAAGAATGATCTAAATGAGGAGGTAAACTTCTTGACCAGTGGACTTAAAGTTAACAGTACTTTCATTCTCCTTCACCACTGCTTTTGGAGTTTGTTGTCTCATATTCAAAACGTTCATTTATTATTAAAAATGTGTTTAAGTACTTCTAAGTGAAAAACCAAAATACACACTTGAAGTATACTAATAAATAATAGACGTAAAGTTGTAAATAAACATTCATTACATTATTTTTATAATTCTCCTTGGCTGTGTACCAGTAGCTTTTTAACAAAATTTTTATTTACTTATGTTATTGGGAGTATTAGAATATCAAATATGATTATATGAACATGTACAGGCAGAAAAATTTTAAGGAAATATTAATGGGAAACAAATTAATGTTAAAGAGAAATTTCTTATCTATATATTTAATCATAGAAGACATTAAGAAGAAGTGCCTTTTTTGACATCAAGTTGTTTCATTGTTAATGGAGATTTTTGAGGCAGGTCAGGAGATGGTTGTTTATTTCCCCAAAATAAGAAACTGGATAATTTTATAAATAGGTGTGTTGTTGGACTGATGCATTATTGGTTGTATTTTACTGATTTGTAGTGTTGAATAGAAACTGACTCACAGTTGACGTTCCAGTGGGGTTTCAGAAGTGCAAACCAGGGAAGGATAGTGCCCATCTTTCTTCTGCAGAGCAGCTGGTGGACTTGAACCAGCTGACTTCAGGTTGGCAGTGCGTTTCCTTGCCTCTAGGCCACAAGAACTCATTGGTTGTATTAGTTTCTTTGAAGTACTCATTTTTCTTATTGTTACATATCTTTCAGTTTTTCTGTATTACTCATATATTCATATTTAATATTAAAACAGGTTCACTACCAAATGAGATATTAGGAGGCTAACTATCCGTTAGGTAAGTAATTCTAACCACAGAAGTCTCTGGACAATCTCTGCATCCTCAAAGAAGAGTTCTCCAAGGTGAGCTGAAACATCTTTCATATTTAGCAAAAGGGTCAGTACCTTGAAAGTACTCAGAAAATAATAGCAATTAGAATACGGAGGCTCATTTGTACTGGGTTAAGTGTAAGCTATCAACAACATCTGGCTGCTACAAAGAAAGTCAACCTGGGTTTCTCTCAAACAAGGAAAGGACACTCACTGTAGTCTTTTTGTTGTTGTTTTTCCACTTTTTTACAATGATGGAGACTGTTATCGGTGACATCTTTTGAAACAAAGAGCAGAAATCAGTATTTCTCTGAGCAGAAGGCAATGTCAATATAATAATAATAATAAATAAACCCCCTTTCTGAACCAGGCAAAAGCTTTTTCCCAAGCTGCTTCTGAAATCCATTTTGCCTAATTTTCACAAAGAATGTGATGGTTTTGTTTCCCTGACAACTCTCTTGAATGTGACTTACCTTCATACTTTGGTCTATGTCGAAGCAACAGCCCAGCCCCTCAAATTACTTTTTGCACCCAAAGGACTGTCACAAAAAGTTTGATCAGGGGTCTCTCTTGTCATATTTTTTTATTAAAGATTAAAAGATAAGAAAAGCCACAATTGTTAAAAATTGGGATTTTCTATAATTTTAGAAGCAGACAGTGAAGGGTTAGTCCTTCACAAGAGGAACTCTGGTGGTGTAGTTGGTAAGAAGTTGTACTGCTAATCCAAGGGCCCCTCTCTGTCAGTTTGAATCCTCTTGCTACTCAGAGGAAAAAAGATAGACAATCTTCTCTTAGGAGAAAAACAAGCTAGAGGGTTAGCTATGAGTTCAAATTTTTTAAAACTTAAATATAAATTAAAGCAAAGAAGATTGACCTGAAACCAAGCATTAGCCTCATGACACAAACAGTGCCTGGAAAAGAAGAGCAGGTGATGGCAGGCCATGGCTCTAAGAGAATGGCTAAATCTGTAACACTTGTTTCATTATAAATAATAGGGAAATATTATCAAGTGGTGTGCTTTCATTTTGTGTTATGAAGTGTTGTTTTTTTTATGTTGTTCTTTAATCTTGTCTGTATTTTAAGACCTCAAAACTAAAAAAAAAAAAAAAACAAGACTACTCACTAATCACATGTCCACTGTGCTTTCCCTTTTTGAAGGAAATGATTGCAATCAGAACACCCATACTTGTTGTCCAATTAACAGTTTGCATCAAAGGAATTTCCATTGAGCATTAATCAATTCAAGATCCAAATTTTAACGGCACTAGTCATTCTGCTTTTAAACAAATACATTAATATTCAAATTCATGGATAAGTGCCCCATATATCAGATTAACTGTAAGTAAGAAAGGCTTTAATATATGCAGAACACCATTCATATGCTCTAAAAAGAAAATGAAGAAGACAGTGTAAACATATGATAAGTTATATGTGTCTGTCTTTTATGGAAATGGGAAATGAAGGAAAATCCCCTCAGGTAAAACCAACAGATTTGGTGGACTTGGTTTGGTTGGTTTTGTTTTTATTTTATTTTTATTTTTGTGTGTTTTGCCTTACATATATGTCCGTGTGTGTGTGTGTGTGCATACATGTTGTTGTGTAACACAGACTTGGAACCAAACCATAGCTGACCCTCCAGCAGGTTTTCAGAGACAGTTAATCGCATGGGAGGAGATTGTCCATCCTTTTCCCATGGAGCAACTGGTGACCTCAAGCCGTGTGTGTGTATATACACACATACACATATTTATATATACATATATACCTATACATACATACATATACATATATACATAAGCATATACATACATATACATATACACACACACACATATATGCAGCAGGAGTGGCATCCTCTTTCTAAATAGCATGCCTCTGGAAACTCTATGAACTTTGAGATGTGATAAAAGTTATAGAAAGGCTTGAGGTCTTTTGTTCATAGAATCACTATGAGTCATGCTCAACTCAATGTCAATCAACAACTACATATGTGTGTATGAGTGTGTGTGTATATATGTATATGTATGTGCATATATGTACATACAAAGATTTAAAAAAAATTTTTAATGTGCTCACAATATTTGTATAGTGAAGAGGTACAGAGCAAAGTGTTTGTACCTGGCAAATCACTGATAAGGATAAAAAGAGGCATTGGTGGCATAGTGACAAGAAGCTGTTCTACAGTCCCAAGGCATGGAGTTCGAGACCACTAGCTGCTCCATGGGAAAAGGATGAGTGATCTCCTCCTGTGGGACTAACACACCGGAGGGTCAGCTATGGGTCGGTTCAGACTCCATGGTACTCAACAACAACAACAACAACTCATTATTATAAATAGAGTTGTCATGTGTGATGCATTATATGTATCACACATGGCAACTATAAGTATATAAAAGTTTAAGAACTGCATTGCTCATGGGAACTTGAAAAAGAAGATACTAAATTTATAGATGACTCTTTATCTTGGTTTATGAATCATTTCCTGAACATATTTTACAATTGTACGTCAATTATAAAAATAGGATTCAGATGGTCTTTTCACTTATTTATTAAGACTTAATCTCTTTTTATCTTTTATTTAAAATGCACCATTTCTGTTTACAAATTAGCCACAGGTTTTGTCTATCTCAGGGGCACATCTGTTGATTTCTCCCAAAAAGACAAACAGTAACAATAGTGCACTAGGAAATAAGATCTAGAGAGAGAGAATCTTTTCAAAACACAACAGGGAAAATAGCCCAAAATGAGATAACCAGCAGATGCTCCAGAATATGGAAGTCATCTGTAAGCATTTAGTGGAATAGAGAATGCTGAAACAGTTCTCCATTTGCCAGACGCCTGAAATAGAGACAGATGAGCTATCCCTCTGAACTTCAACAACAGCGCCAGCTGAAAAAGCACACCCTTTCTGCCAAGGGTCACTTGTTGAAACTGTTGCCTGTAAATCAGAGGTCTCCTTCTGAACTTGTGGTACCCAGAAAATGCAACCAAAATGTTCAAATATGCTTCTTACCTTGGGCAAAAAGGCCATCATACTTGGTTGGTGAGAGCCAAGCACTGCATTCCATGGGGGTAGGGACAAATTGTTTACATCTTTTGAACAAAGCCACCTTTTTATGAAACCCACATGTTGTACACAATGTTTCTTACCTTTCCCTGATGAGTAAGAAATGTTTCCAAATGAAGGAAGCCACATTTTAACTGAGTTGACAAATAGTGGGAAGGATATTTAGGTCTGGAAAGATTCCTAAAATGGGTCTTTGTGTATTTTTTTTTTTCACTCTCACATAATTACTTCTGTATCCTCTAACCTGCTTTAACAGAATGGAATGTCTTTGTGTGAAGTGTACTATCTGGAATTCTTTTTCTCATATTGTTTAGATCATAAGTCTGATTTTTTTTCTTTGCACTGACTGGCTCCCAGCATGTCTGAAGTGCTTAAAAATAACAGTGGGTAGTCAGAACCACTTGTGCTGGCAAAGAGTGCTTTGCAGTTTGCCATCATGTAAATGGAAGCCCTGCTTTCTTCTATGGAGCTAAAGCAAAGATAAGTCCCACTCACATAGAAGGAAGTCTCTACATTTTGTGGTTACCTCCATTTGTGTGTGACCCAGCCAATCCACTTAGTGTCTCTCTTCCTTTCCATCCTGTTTAACTCCATCACTCTTTTCCTTTAACTTTTCCATGGAGTTTCTGTGGTAAGATTAAATATAGTTCAGACCAGAAGTCCTTAAAAGTTGACCCCAAGGTTAGTTGTTACTGCTGTGTGCCAATGAGTCTGGACCAACTCCAAAGTGATCTTCCAGTGGGTTTCCACCCCATGGAGCCACTGGTGGATTCCAACTGCACACCTTTGTGTTGACAGTGTCACCTACTTACTACTAAGCCACCAGAGCGCCTTTATAGCACCATCATTGTTAAATATACAAATGTTTTGGTCTCACTTCAGGAGTTCAATTCAGGAATTCTGGAAGCAAAGTCCATCAATCTGCTTTAACAAGTCTTTCAGGGATTCAAGTCCTTGTGGTACTACAATTACATAGCTGGGCTGCTTATCCAACAAGCACAGGGATTCTCTTTCCATTGGAGAAAGATTAGCCAGTTCACTTCTGTAAAGATTTATGGTTTTGGAAACCCAATGAGACATTTCTGTTCTGTCCTTCAGGGTCACTATAGAGTTAGCATCAATTTGCTAGCAAAGCATTTGTTGGGTTTGAGGATTTGTTGTTACTGTTTTTCAGATGTTTCTGATGTACATTAAAGTTTGAGGTACACTGGTCTTGATTATAAAAGAAGACATCTTTCCCGGAAACTCTGCAAACCATCACTGTCAGGAGTTTCCGCCAACTATATAAAAGGAGTTGCTCTTTTTTGAGAGCCTGAACAACTTAGATGCTATCTTTGGCCTAAGCATGGAGCTC
Organism: Elephantulus edwardii; assembly: GCF_000299155.1. NCBI lineage: Eukaryota > Metazoa > Chordata > Mammalia > Macroscelidea > Macroscelididae > Elephantulus > Elephantulus edwardii. The sequence goes on from NW_006399793.1 coordinate 20,001,880, forward strand.
TGGTAGCTTAATGGTAAAGATTTGTACTGGCAATCCAAAGGTTCAAGGTTCGGATCTACCAGCTACTCCAACATGAAAGATGAGCAGTCTCCACCTGTGTGATATACTGCCTCTCAAAACCCACTAGAAGGTCAGCTAGGAGGTGGTTCCAAATTGACAGTACAATAATAACAACACTAGGGCCTAAAGAGTTCCAAAGTAGTGCATGCAATAAATGTGCTTGGCTGCTAAACTAAAAGGTTAGATGTTCAAGACTATCCAGATCATCAAAAGAAATTCCTGGTGATGAACACCTAAAATAGTTCTTTACTGAAAATCCTGCGAAGCACAATTCTATCCTCAGACATATGGGATTGTCATGAGGCAGAATCTTAACCTGATAACATCTGGTTTAGTGGTTAGCATTTAAATTATGGTGACCTGCAAAACATAAAGAAATCCAATTTCAATTTAACCCAGTGTCAGCTTTTGGAATATGTAAGAGTAATATTATATGGATTAAGAACTTATTTTAAATCAGCAAAACAAAGCAGGTAAGAAACACCCTCAATGTCTTCTAAAGATGCAGAGCCTTGGATTTTCCTCTTCACTAATGTATAACAAAAGAGAGATTTAAAAGCCTTGAGGAATAGCACAGCCAGCTGTGCAGAAAGCTGGAGCTGGAGGACTGATGAATGGATTATACTTACAAATTGAGGTGTCTTTATTGATGGTTAAAAACAACTGATTCCCTATTTTACTCAGCTTTTAATATGTCATTAAAGAGTGAGGCTTATGTCATTGACATGACAAGAGTCCAGAATAAGAGCTGCATAGTAAAGGGGACTGGTGGAGGGGACTGTATAACAATGAAAGAATTTTTTTTCCCAAAGGAAAAAGAAAACTGAGCAGGAGGCAAGGAGGAAAATGCGCAACAACGAATGAATGGAAATCCATGTTCTTCATAAAGTTTCATTAAAATCTCAATAAAAAAGGGAAAAATATTAAAAAAAAAGAGTGAGGCTTTGCAAGAATCATTAGGTTACATCACAAAAGAAGGGACAAAAAATATATGACTAAGGAAGAGAGAAATAGTATTTCATGGCATTTAATCTAAAATTTAGTGATACTACAAACATAAAGAATATATTACACAGGATTTTTTTTATTGTTAAAGTGTATGAATCACCTTAGAGTTAATATAATGAATTTATATTGGGAAAATACATGCTTGGAACTACTTTCCAGTTACACATATTCTTATTCAGATCTGTTGAAATTGTTTTCTATGTATTAGTTATATAATATCCTCGACACCACATCCCCTGACATAAATTAAGGCCTTTTCATTCCCCCACCCCCCAGTCCATGGCACAGATTAGCATGTACCGTACCACAGCTTTCCCCCATTGGTAATCTCCTTTACAGGGAAGGGCCCCATCTGGAAGACTGGTTTAAGGAAATTCCTAAGTCTAAAGTGCTTAATTGACAAAGTAAACCCAGAGTATATTTGCTTTTAAAATGAGAACAAGAAATATTTGTCATCACTTCACCACCAAATATTACAGGAAATATATTTTCATTTTTAAAAAATGTCAAATATTTCTAGAATTTTTGTTTTATAAGAGTTGAAAATATCAATTTGTGATTTGGCACGACATGGTATACTAGTTGAGTTCTGACATGGGGTGTCCAAAGGTCAGCATAGCTCTTTTCACCTAAATGCCAGCTCAGAGCTAAAAACTCAATTTTCCCCCCCTAAAATCATACAGAACGTCACAGCTCCAAGAATCCTGAGCACATGCTGGGAAAGATAGAGGGTCAGAGAAAGAGAAGACCTTGACAAGATAGATTGCTGCATGAACTGTTAACAATAAGTTCATACTAAATATTTGAGGATGGTGCTGGATATAGGACAAAGTTCAAATCTGTGGAAACAAAGTCAACTCACTGGCACCTAATAGCAACAAAAACATCTGACAAAAAAACTAAGAGACTTTCCAGCCTGCCATGAATATTGGAATAAAATGCACACTGCTTCATTAAGCAGTTGTTGGAATCTTTGTTGTCCAAAGATACCTTGACTGCAAGCCAAAAGTACAGATACACAAAAACGTATCAATCCTAAATTGCACTCAGTTGAGAGAAGCAAACCTATGCACATGAAATGGCATACGAGTGCTGCAAAATTGCTTATTTACTTCAAAGCACAGTATTAATACTCTTTTACCTTGCACTTAACTCTGCGCTCTTGAAGTCACCACTGAACCCCTCTAAAAGTGCAGAAGGCAATGTACACCATACGCAGCCAAGGAAGTATGCTGCTGAACAGCTGTTGTTTGTAGATCTACAAGACATTACTAAAACATGAACAAATGCAATAGGCATAAAAATATTAGGGACTAACATTTCAATTATTTTTTTTTTCAAAATAGTCTCTGTTAAACTCCGAATTCACAAGCATAGGCTTTGTGGCAAATCAGGGGCATTCCAAGGTAATTAATGTGAATGTCCTCAGCAGGAGGAAAAATTTGTAGCCAGTAATCCACATCTTTCTCTCCTACTCTATGAGATAAAGCAGATAGTCAGAAGAATCTTGTAAATAAATAGTGAGGGTATTTAACATTGTAGTTTTGGTAGATTTTTAAAAAATTGTATTAACTCTCTTCACCTCTCTAAACAGACACAAAACGTAGAGTATTTATGTATAAACACTGTAACTAGGAGCATAACAGTATTTGGTTGCATTTTAGCAATGAAAATTCCTTTTGTTGAAATAATTGTTCCTCCGTGTGACATTACATTCCATAACAATACGCTGTGGTGTCATTTGAACATAACATTATGTTCTGAATTCAGAGTTCTATGAACAAATTCACACCCAAAGCAAAACCAGCAGTGTCTGGCTTGTCTCCAGGTTCATTTTCCATTTGATTTGCAGAAATGATGAGAAATTTTATACTTAGAAATGAAAAGGTCTTTTTTCACCTGTGATCAGCTTTGTTGACCTGGCAGAAAACTACTTGATCTTTTAGATATTGAATGTTTAAAAAAAAAAATATATATATATATAATGTGCTCCAGCTGCCTTTTCTGGAACTCTCTGTGCATCTAACTGCTTGATCTTGCTTTGCTTTCTTGCATATGTAACTTCTTGATGAAATATGCTAAGTTCTTTTTATCTAAAGGTGTCCTATATATGAAGTGCACTATTTATTTGAAGATGTGGCTTTGGGGCATTTCAGGATGCACTGATAACAGTTAAGATAAGTCAGATGTTTAGCTCCATCGACATGTCTGTGGGCCCAGGTGCAACACAGTTGTCTCCCTGCAGAAATAAGTGCAGGTGCTTAAAATCACCTCGAAACAATAAAGCCTGATTGGGGCAAAAGTTATTCATGTTACTTCCTTTACACATTTCATTTTATGCACAGAATAAAAATTGTCTTTCTTTCTACTATTTCTTTATTTTTTTAATGAAAGTTTATAAAGAATTTGGTTATCCATTCATTCATTGTTGAACATTTTCATCCCGGCTCCCCCTCCCCTCCATTTTGCTTTTTTCTTTGGGAAAAAAGTTCTTTCATTGTTATATAGCCCACATCCCATCCCATGCCCCAGACCACTTTACTATGCAAATCTTATTCTGGACTCTTGTCATGTCAGTAATACCTAATCATATATTCCATTCACATAGTTCTCCCTCTCATCTGGTTCAGTATCGTGTACATTATTTATTCCCTTTTCTTAGTTTCCCCCAACCCCATATCAGTCCTGATCTATAACAGTGGTATTATGCAATATTTGTCTTTTTGTGACTGAGATATCTCACTCATCATAATGTCCTCCGTGGTCACCCATTTTGTATAAAATTTCATGAGGTCTTTGTTTTTCAGAGCTGCATAATATTCCATTGTGTGAATATACCATACCTTCTCTATCAATTCTTTTGTTGATGGGCACTTGCATTGTTTCCAATTCTTTGTTATTGTGAACAGAGCATGAGTGTGCATAGATCTACTTGGATAGCAGTTACAGTTCTTTAGTTTATATTCCCAGTACTGGAATTGCTGGGTCAAATGGTATTTCTATTTTCAACTTTTTGAGAAAGCACCATACTGCTTCCAGAGTGGATACACCATTTGGCACTCCACCAACAGTGAATAAGGGTTCCAGTTTCTCCACAAGCTCACCAACATTTGTTGTTTGCTTCTTTGTTAAATTTTACTATTCTTACTGGACTAAGATGATATCTCATAGTTGTTTTGATTTGCATCTCTCCTAGAGCTAGGGATTTTGAACATTTCTTCATGTGTTCGTTTGCCATCTGAATGTCTTCTTTGGTGAAGTGTCTGTTCATATATCCTGTGCCCAATTTGCAATTGGGTTCTTTACCTTTATCTTGCTGTGGTGCTCAAGTATTCTATAAATTCTACATATAAGTCCCTTATCAGACATGTCATTATCAAATATTTTCCCCAGTCTGTGGCTTTCCTTTTTTGCCCTATTTGAGAAGTTTTGGGATGTGAATAGGGATTTGATTCTTAGAAGGTCCCATTCATCTATTTTATCCTCTCCTGGCTGTAGGTTTTCAGAATGCTTGGAAGACTGTTCAAGTTGTGGATTAGTGCTCTAAGGTTCTTCCAAGCTTTACTCTAATGAATTATATAGTCCCTGGTTTTAGTTTCTAGGCCCTTGATCCACTTTCAGTTGGTTTTTGTGTATGGTGTGAAGTGTGGGTCTTGTCTGAGGTTTCTGCAGATGGTTTTACAATTTTGCCAACACCATTTGTTGAAAAGGCTATTGTTTCTCCACATAACTGATTTCATCTCCTTGTCAAAAATCAGTTGACCATAGGTAGATGTGCTGATTTCTGAGTTCTCAATGATATTCAAATGATTTATATTCTTTACCACCATGGCAATGTAGTAGAATTTAAAATCAGGGAGCGAGATGCCTCCTACCTTGTTTTTAAAGAGTACTTTGCTTATTCAAGGTCTCTTTCCATTCCAAAGAAAATTGGAGATTATCTTTTCCATCACATTGAAAAATAGAAATTATATTTGTATTGGAATTGCATTGAAGGTACAGATTGCCTTTGTTAGTATTGTCATTTTCACAATATTAAGTCTTCCTGTCCATGAGCAAGGGATATTCTTCCTTTTCTCCAGGTCTCTTTTTGTTTCTTTTAATATGTTTTGTAATTTTCCTTTGTGTTTACAGTTAGACTTATTAACAAGTATTTAATCTTGTGATCACTTACTGTGATGTGTACTGTATTTCTTAGCTCCAGTTCTACATTATCTTTGTCACTGTAGATAAATCCTATCGATTTTTGTATGTTCTTCTTTTATCCTGCCACTTTGCTGAATAGGTCAACTATGTCCAGGATTTTTCTTGCTGAATTTTTAGGGTTTCCTAAGTATACTGTCATATCATCTACACATATAGATATAATTTTACCTCCTCTTTGCCAATTTGAATACCTTTTATTTCCTTCTCTTGTGTTATTGCTACTGCTAAGACTTCTAAAACAATATTGAATAGGATAGGTGATAGTGGGCACCCTTGCCTAGTTCCTGTTCTTAAGGGGAATGCCTTTAACTTCTCTCCATTAAGAATAACATTGGCTCTCAGGTTTGCGTATATACTTTTCACTATGTTAAGGAAATATCCTTCTATTCCTATTTTGTTGAGTATTTTAATCAGGAAAGGGTGTTGGATTTTGTCAAACACCTTTTCTGCATCAATTGACAAGATCATGTGACTCTTGTTCATTGCGTCATTAATGTGATGAATTACACTGATTGTTTTTCTTATGTTGAATCGTCCTTGCATACCTGTTATAAATCCCACTAGGTCGTAGTGAATTATTTTCTTGATGTATCATTGGATTCTATTGGCCAGGATTTTATTCAGGATTTTTGCATCTATGTTCATGAGAGAAAATGACCTAGAGCTTTCTATTTTGGTGGTGTCTTTACCTGGTTTTGGTATCAAGGATAGGTTTGCTTCATAGAATAAGTGTGGGGGAATTCTATCCTTTTCTATTTTCTGAAATAGTTTATGTAGAATTAGTGACAGTTCTTCTCTGTATGTTTGACAAAATTCACGTGTAAAACCATCTGGTCCAGGGCTTCTTTTGGCTGAAAGATTTTTATTACCTTTTCAGTTTCTTCTTTTGTAACCTATCTGTTCAGGTGTTGAATTTTAGTTTGTGTTAGTGTAGATTGTTGTCTTTTTTTTATGTGCCATCGAGTCACTTGCAACTCATACCGACCCTATGTACAAGAGCCCTAAGCCCTTCTCTGTCCTGTTACAACCTGGCTGCCTCCAACACACTTACTCCCACCACATCAGTCACAGAATTTATCCGTATCTTCGAGGGTCTTCCTCTCCAGCACTGTCCCTCCACTCTCCCAAGCATGATATCCCTCTTCAAGGACCAGTCCATCCTTGCAACATGCCCAAAGTATGTTAGATGAAGCTTCAGTATCTTTGACTCTAGGCGCAGTCCTGCTTCACCCTTTCCAGGACAAACTGTTTGGTCACCTAGCAGTCCA
>NW_006399793.1:20009366-20011237 GCF_000299155.1 Elephantulus edwardii
TTTTTTTTAAATTTAGGTTGTTTATTTTTCATTTCAGTGAACATCTACAGAGATTTTGGGATTCCATTCATTCATTGTTGCACCCTTCTCCCTGCACAAACCCCTCCCCCCTCCCCCCCATTTGCTCCTCTCCATTAGTTGTTTTGGTTGTGACATTGCTCATTTCATCCCTTATTCGGATTATTTGTGTCTTGTCCTTGCTTTCTTTTGTTAGTTTTGCTAGTGGTCTGCTGATTTTCTTGACCTTTTTGAAGAAGGAACTCCTGGTTTTGTTGATGGTTTTAACTGGGTTTTGTTGTTGTTGTTGTTGTTGTCTTCTATTTTATTTATTTCTGCCAAATTTTCATAATTTTAGTATTTTAGAGTGTGTCAGGTTTACTTGCTGTATTTTTTCAAATTGTTGGAGATGTTGGCTTAAGAAGTCAATGGTCATTTTTTTTTCTGTTTTTTAATGTATTTACTTATTGCTATAAATTCACCTCTAATTACGGCTTTGTTTCCAAGAGGTTTGGGTCAATTGTGATTTCATTTTCTTTTGTTTCCAGAAACTTTTTAATTTCATCTTTTATTTCTTCAAATACTCACTCATGTTCAAACAAGGTGTTGTTTAGCTTCCAAATGCATGGGTTTGTTTTATTTTCTTCTTTATCCTATTGTTACTAATTTATTTTGTAGCATGTGGTCTGAGGTTATGCTTTGCATTATTTCTATGCTTTTGAATTTATTGATACTTGTCTTGTGTCCTAAAATGTGATCTATTCTGGAGAACGTTTCATGCACATTGGAGAAGAAGGTATATTGTGCTTTTTTGAGGTACATTGGCCTATAAATATCTATGAGATAAATTTGGCTTATTTTCTGGTTTAATTCTTCAGCATCTTTGTTGAGTTCCTGTCAGGAAATTCTATTTTTTTTGAGAGTGGTGTATTAAAGTCTCCAACTACTATAGTAGTGTAGTCTATTTATTTCCTTTTTCAACTTTGTTAATGTTTGTTTTATGTACTTTGCTGGTTTTTTATTTGGTGCATAGATATTTATTATTATTAGATCTTTTTGTTCTATTGACCTTTTAATAATTATGTAGTGACCTTTCTTGTCCTTTATGATGGTTTTTGCATTAAATCTATTTTATCAGAAATTAATACTGCCACTCCTGCTTTTTTCTGGTTGCTATTTGTTTGATATTTTTTCCCCTTCCTATTTTATTTTTATTCTTTGTTTATCTTCATTTTTGGGTGTGTCTCATCTAGACAGCATATTAATGGATTGATTTTTTTAAATCCTATCTATTACTCTTTTTCTCTTCAGTAGTGCATTTAGACCATTCACATACTGTGTGATTATTGAGAGCCAAGGTTTCATTGCAAGCATTTTGCTGAGTTCTCATTTTTATTGTTGCTAGTTACTCTGGTCCATCTTGCCTCCTGTGGCGCCTCTGTAAGAAGGACGTCTCTCAGTGTTTCCTGCAATGCTGGTCTTGTTTTTATGAACTCCCTTGGGTTCTGTTTTTCTAGGAATATCTGGATCTCTTCTTCATATTTGATGGACAGTTTTGCTGGGTATAATATACCTGGTTGACAGTTGTGTTCTTTGAGTGCTCCAATATGTCCTTTCATTGTCTTCTTGCTCATATGGTTTGTGCTCAGAAATTTGCACTTAATCTTATTTACTCTCCCTTCTCAGTTATTCTTTGTTTCTCCCTCACTGCTTTCAGAATTCTCTCCTTATATTTGCTCCTAGAAAATTTGACTATGATATGTCTTGATGATTTTCTTTTGGAGTCTATTCCATATGGTGTTTTCTCAGCTTCTTGAATATATATTTTCTCATTCTTCATTATGCCTGGGAAATTTTTACTTATAATTCTTCCA
>NW_006399793.1:20011742-20015578 GCF_000299155.1 Elephantulus edwardii
GTAGAGTTTTTCATGTCTGAGGCAGTAGCATGTTCTTGATCTGAAGTTACTGCTCCAGAAAAGGGAGTGTAGCTACCCTGCCTGATTTCTCTCAGTTTGATAGAGAAAAAGCCTGTAGAAGCAGACTCTTCTGTCAGAACTGCTGCAGCTAAGGTAGCTCAAGGTACTCGGGGCTAAAGGCAGTTGATGGACTAGACTTGAGTTGACATGCAAGACAGAGTGCAGAGACCTGATTGGAAAACCAGGATGCCTTGGTTTTCCCTTCAAGAATGAACTCCAGCTGTCTCACTCCCTTCTGATTGAGCTTAAAGAGTCCCATGTGATTGAGGCAAACAGCAATGATGCCCCACAAAATACCACTCAAGTTCCAGCATCCGTACTGGTGCATGTTGGGAGCAGTGGTCTGAGCATGGGCTGGGGGTACTGAGACCAGAGTTCTGGGCACAACCAGTATCAACAGCACTGAAGTTTGGGGCTTACACTCTCAGATTCCAGCTTTCCTGCTCACCTCATCACATAACTCTCTAGTGCATCTGTCCCTAGGACGTTGCTCCCTGAAGCATGTGTTAGCAGCTCTCCAGCACATGCATGGCATCAGCAAGCAACTCCCTAGCCCATGCATGGCGTCAGCAAGCAGCTCCCAGGTGCATGCATGGTGTCAACAAGCAGCTCCCTGGATTGTGATGACAGTTCCTTTTGACTTCTCTCACTTGAGCTTCAGCTGTCTGACTCACTGCTTTGTCTTGCTACCATGTCTCAGCTGCCAGTTGTCTCAGCTGCTGATCCATATTCTATTTCTACTATATCTTTAAAACACTACAATGTATGTGTGTGTATGTGTTGAATTTTGGTTTGAGTAAAAGTTTATGATGCACATAGGCTTGTAATTCCATCATTCATACATATTTTGTTTTATAATATTAATTATAATATCTACATTATAACTGCATTTTACTGCTTTTATTCATTCTCCATGTCTTTCCTTTCTTCAGTGGTATTGTGCTGATCAAATACTTATTGAAAATTGCCTTTCCTTCCACCCATTTTAAAATGGATCAATGATCTATTTACTGGGATCCCCCCTTTCTCTCTTCCCTTCTCTCCATGGTAACCAACAAAGAATATTTATGTATATAAATCTTTACTCAACTTTTAAGATAGTTTGCTCATATAATAACCCCCCTTTTGTTACTATACTATTTTGTTAATCATTTACTGATGGTATTTCACTTCTATGTTATGAGGTATTTTGTGAATTTTTATTAATATCATTTATTACATTAAGTGTAATTTTCCAGTGTGCACTGAGAAGTATATTGTGTGCAACCATTCATCCATGGATGAGCTTTAGGTTGATTCTCTCCTTTTGCTATTGTATATAGTACTGCAATAAACATTGGTGTGCATATATCTGTACATGTTGAAGCTTTTATTTCTTTAGGATTCATACTTATAATAGAGTTGCTGGATCAAATAGAATTTATATTCATAACTTCCTTAGGAAGCACCAAACTGCTTTCCATAGTGTTTAGACTATTTCATAGTCCCACCAGCAGTGCATGAGATCTTCAATCTCTCTATACACCAGCCTAAGGTACACCTCTTTTTTATCTTACTGATCTTTGCTATTACTTTGGGGATGAGATGTTACATTTGCTATTTTGAATTACATCTTTCTAGGTGCAGCCACAGTGTTCCATGTAGGCCAGAATATCAAAGTTTTGTCTTTCATATTTTGCTAAAAGTGTTGCTAGGAGAGGCTATTCATTAGGAAAAGGTATCATGCTTGAAAAGGTGTAAGGTCAAGAAAGAGAAGAAACCTCTGAAGAGATATAGAATGACATAGTGACTGCAGCAATGGGCTCAGGTGTGTTAGAGTGGATTAGGATAGCAAAGTACAGGACAGATTAAGATGTGTTGTTCATAGAATCGTTGTGAGTAGTATTTGACTGAAAGGCACCTAACAACAACAATCAACTAATGATATCAAGCCATCCTTCATATGTTTCTTTTTTGGCCATATGAATTTCTCTTATTGTCAATTTTTTTTCAAGTCCTTTGCCTATATTTTTAACATATTCCCCTGATTTTATTCCGTTTTCAACTTATTATCACATTTTTATGGGCAAATAGTAAATCTTCTACATTAAGTTAAAAATCAACGTTAATTTTTTACATTTATGTACATTGCATTTTATCCAATCATTCCTATACATTGTGGTTCTTTTTTTAAAGTATTTTTGTAATGTTTATAAGGACTGCAGCCTCCAATATGGATTCAGGCTCAATGTCAAGAAGACAAAGATTCTCACCACTGGACCAACTGGCAGCATCAGGATGGATGGTCTTTTTCTTGTAAAGGCTATGTAGGCGTCTGTAAAATTTTATACAAGATCCTCATCGGAAATGGTATTGCAAAAGTTTGGGGTTTGGTTGGTTTTTTCCCCCCCTCAGTTGCTAAGTTTTGTTTTCACTCAGTTGGAAAATGTTTTTATGCACACTGGGATTTATTATTTAGAAGGTCCATTCATCAGTTTTATACTCTCCAGACAGTGTATTTCTTCTGGCTGTGTTTGGCAATCTCTTTATACCATACACTAGAATTGACTGCAGTTTGTCTCTTATGAACTTTATGGTTTGAAGCTTTACTCCAGGTCTATGATCCACCTTGAGTTTATTTATGTGTTTGGTGTGAGATATGGATCTGTTTCAGCTTTCTGCAGGGTAGCAGTACAATTTTGCAGCAACATTTTTTGAAGAAGTTGTAATTTCCCCATTTTATAGGTTTTATTTCCTTGTGAAATTGAAATTGACCATAGATATCTGGGAGCATTTCTGGGTTCTCAATTCTGTTCCATTGGTATAAGTGCCCATCTTTTTATCAGTACTATGCGGTTTTGTTTACTACTTCTGTGTAGGAGGTTTGGAGGTCAGGGAGTGCTATGCCTCCCACTTCATTTTTGTTTTTCAGTTTTGCTTATTTGGGGTCCCTTTCTTCTCCAAATAAACTTGATAATTTCTCTTTCTATCCCTTTGAAAAATGAACTTGGTATATGTATTGGGATTACATTGAATATGTAGATTGTTTTTCATAGGGTTTTCATTTTCACAATATTGAGTCTTCCTGTACATGAATAGGGCACATTTTTTTCCATTTATTTACTTAGGTCTTTTTGTGTGTCTTGCAGAAATGTTCTATAGTTTTATAGTGGTCTTTTGTGTCTCTAGTTATGTTCACTTCCAAGTGTCTAAATTTGTGGTAGGCTATGCTTGTGGCAGAGGGTCAAGGACTGCAACTTAAATATAGATTGAAGCTCAAAATCAAGAAATAAAGATTCTCACTGATGGGCAGCATCATGATAGATGATGAAGAGATTTATATTGTTAACAGCTTCGGTTGGCTTGGCTCCACAATCAACACTATTGGTAACAGCAGCTAGAATATCAAAAGATGAATTGCATAGGGAAAGTCTTCTATCACAGACTTTTCCAGAGTACTGAAGAGCAACGATCTCAATCTGGAGACAAAGGTGTACCTAATCCAAGTCATGGTCTTCACAATTACTTGTTATAAATCAGAAAGCTGGACAAATGACTAGGGATGATGCCTTTGAGCTTTAGTGCTGAAGAAGAGTACTGAATATACATGGATTGATAGGAGAATAAACATTTGTACTCAAGAGGTAGAAACCAGGCTGCTCCTTGGAGGCAAGGATCTAAAGCTTCATCTAACATTAGACACGTTGCAAAGAGGAACCAGTGCTTGAAGAGGAATGTCATGTTTGGGAGGGTGGACGGACAACACAAGAGAGGAAGAGTCTCAATGAGATGACTTG
>NW_006399793.1:20017756-20019094 GCF_000299155.1 Elephantulus edwardii
TGATGCTGTATTTCTCCTCATAGAGCCCAGCCTTCCCGATGATCTGTTCTACACACAGGTTGAAAAGGTAAGGAGATAAGACATATCCCTCGCCTACGCCCTTCCCAATTTTGAACCATGCAGTGTTTCCTTGCTCTGTTCTGGTGACTGCCTCTTGGTCCAAGTATAGGTTTTACTTTGCCAAATAGAAGCTTCATCTCTATCTTTTCAAAGTTTTAAGAGAAAAAAGTTAACAACAAAAGTGCCCTTCTTATTATCCTCTTTTTACTGATATTCCTCTCACAGTTGGTCCAACTCTTCCTTCAAGTGTTTTGTTGTTGTTGTTGTTGTTTCCCATAAGCAGAAGACTCACAGTGGGGTTTTATTTCTATTTTCATAATTTTCTCTGGCATTTTCAATATCTGAAGGCAATGTCTTAAACTTTTCAGAGTAAAAAGAAAAGTAGATATTTCCTTAATCCACCAAATTAACTAGTCTAACTTTTCTCTTGGAATAAAGAAATAAGTGAAGATGTTAGAAATCGAAATTAATCCGTTGTTGTTATTGTTATTGATTGCTGTCAAGTCATGCATGACTCATTGCGACCCTATGAACAAAAGGCCTGAAGCCTTTCTATAGCTACTGGCATTTATCAAAGTTCATGGAACTTCCAGAAGAATGCTGTTTAAGAAGTGGATGCCCCCCTATCTATTATATTTTGTTCTATTTAAGACTTTGTAACTAATTTAAATAACTTGTGAATATAAGTAACTTACTTGAAAATATGTTGAAATTATTAATTTAATATACAGACTTATTTCAGAAAAAAAAGATCTCACCTGAGTCTCTTGGCTCCCAGCTCTTTTACCATGAGCATCATTCCTGAGCAATGTTCTCAAATGTATAGCAAATCCCCTTTTTAATAAACACAAAAATGTCACTTTACATATGGACCTTAAGTGATGGACTACATAGGAATGAAATTAAATACTTTTGTAGAAAGAATCATTATAGAAGCTCTATATCAGCTGCCAGAAGAACCAGGCCAAGTGCTATTGTACAATAAATCTTCAATTACTCATGTGCAAGTTCAAATTTAAATGGAGACAAAAACAAATCTCCCCAAATAAAAATCTGGTCTTGAGTATATCCCATTTGAATTTTAAAAAAATCATCCTAAGAGTAGATTTGAGGCATTGATCACCAATAATTGAAGACCAAATGAGCTGTGGGATGACATCAAGGACAGCATTAATAAAGAGAGCAAAAGTTCATTGCAAAGACAGAAGAGAGAGGGAAAAAAGATTAATATGGATGACTGAAAGTAATCCATATTTGTTCCCTAGAAAGATTATCCAA
>NW_006399793.1:20022600-20024515 GCF_000299155.1 Elephantulus edwardii
CCGGTAGGCAAAGATGATTAAACTTTATTTCACATTCTTGTTCCCTTTTCCCCTAATCCTCTGATTATACCAAGGTAGCGCAAGTTTGGCCTGTATAGTCCAAGTCAGAACTGAAATTACACCACACCAGCCATATGTAGTCAAAAACCAAACCCATTGCCCTGGAGTTGATTCTGACATGTGGCAATACTTCTAAGACTGTAAATCTTTAGGAGAGGACATTACCAATATTTCTTCTTCAGAGCAGCTGGTGTACTCAACCTATTGTCTTTTTATTAGCAGTCCAACATGTAATACATTACACCCCCGGGGGTCCTTTACACACTCTTATGTTGTTGTAAGATCCCTTAAGTCAGAAGCAACTTACAACTGATCCTTCATTAGGTTTCATCATCTTTCTCCTGAAGAGCAATTAGTGAATTTTAACTACATATCTTTGGTTTAGTAACACAACTTCCTACCATTAGACCACCAGAGATTTCTGCATGGTCTTATAGTGACCATGCATTTCAAATTACATTTCAAATTAACGGGAGCTGGGAAAGTGGAGTGACTGCAGTCCAAGGTTTCCAAGTTAAAATAAATAAATAAATTAATTAATTGATTAATGAAACAACTCACAATTGTATTGAGAGTATAAGCCTATTGACGAAAAGGTCAAAGGAAGGGGAAAGGCAGCTGAGGTTTTCTGTTAGTGAAAGGAAGAGCTGTCATTGAGAATGTGAACAGGGGTCTATTTGACAAAGGAGGAAAAGCTAGAGATAAGGAGAAAGGTTGCAGTCTTTTGAAGCTCTCTCATCACTAATTATAACTAGAGATCAATCCATAAGAAACTAAAGAGCTAAAACTTCAAATGAATAGGACTTGTTTTAATGCAAATGTCTCTTGAAATGCAAACTAAGAAAAAAGAGCAACACAGCTTGAAAGGCAGAAGAGTGTCCTATTCAGCAACAATTTCTTTAAAATCAGGATTTTAAAAAACCTACAAAAGGAGAAGAGCAGTACATCTCTTTAAAGCAGCTCTTGTGAAATATATCTTATGTACATAATATTCATTCATCTGCCAGTTCCAAAGTCCATCTTTTCAAACATTACTCTAAATTCCACATTTTAAAATATTACTCTCACTAATAGAATAGATCTTATAAACATCTTCACTCTATAATTTCCACATAATAGGCACGCAGAGCCTGCCAATGCAAAGGAAAGACATCACTGAATGCTTGTGCTCTGAAAAAAATCTACACTACGTCTCCTGCTGAGGAGTTTAGAAAAGGAAGACAGTAGATTTAAAGATAGTGCATTTGACTCCAAAAATGGTGCTGCAAGACAGCATTACTTGACTGTGGGCTAGGGTGTATGTGTTCTGTTCTATTCTGTTTAATTCTGGTAGGTTAAAAGCACTAGTCACAGCATGACAGCAAGGTACTCTCTGCTCTACTGTATTCCAGCTCACTTATTATTTTCCAAATATTAAACAATGCCAAAAAAACTTTTAGTTATTTGGGACAAGATCCATGTTCATTTTACTCTTGTCCTTTTTTGGTTGTGAAATGATGGTTTAATATTCTAGGCTCCAAACCAGGGCTTAACAAATGAGGTTTAAAAGAAAAAGGAAATGAAAAGAAGAAATGTTAAATGGTGAAATGGTGTAGGAAAGAAAAAAAGGTGTGCAGTTAAGTTTTCACAATAAACTAGATAGTGCTAAAGATGACTATGTTTATCATCTGTTAACTTCATGCAACTCTTGGAATTTTTCAGGGCTCCATAGCATAAATGTGTCTTTTAACTCTTTATTGTATGAAAACCTCTGCCTAAAATATTCCATGTTATTCTCTTTTAAAACTTACTGTTTAATCACCTGGAATTTTTTTTCCTATATTTTATTAATTTTCATAAACATTTACAGAGATTT
>NW_006399793.1:20026705-20036244 GCF_000299155.1 Elephantulus edwardii
TTGTTTCTCTTAGTTCTGGCTCTGTATTCTTTTTGTCACGGTAGAGAAAGCCAACTGATTTTTGTATGTTGATCTTGTATCCTGCTACTTTGCTGAATTAACCACCTGGAATTTAAGTGCAGGATAATATAGTAATTAAAAGCACAAGTTAAAAAATTACATTTGTATTTGAAATTTGCCCATATCTCAAAAACCATGTCATCCTGAGACTCTCATTTAAGCTTTTTTGTTATGTGCCATCAAGTCACCTGTGACTCATAACAACACTACCTTCAAAAGCTCTGAACACAGCTCTATGCTAAGCCAGTCTTACCAACTCTGACACACCTTTCGCCATTACCCCAGTTGCTATGGGAATCCATCTCGTTTAAGGTCTTTTTCTCCTGCATTGTCACTCCACTATTGGAAGAATGATGTCTTTCTCCAAGGACTGATCCCATCCCTCCTGGCTACATGCTCAAAGTATGTGAGACAGAACTTCAAAATTCTTACCTACAGAGAACAAGCTGGTTTTACTCTTTCTAGGATAAACTTATTTATTCTCTTGGCAATCCATGGTATATTTGATACTCTTCTCCAGCACCTAGCTCAAAGCCATCAGTTCTTCTTCAATCATCCTTGGTCATTGTTCAGCTCTCTGATACACAGCAAGTGATTGTGAAGACCATGGCCTGGATCAGGTGCACCTTGGTCTCTAGATTGACATCATTGCTCTTCAGTACTCTGGAAAAGTCCCTGACAGCAGATTTATCCTGCTTATTGATATGTTCTGAGGATTAATACATAAACCATGTAAAATTGCTGATATATATAATGAACTTGGATGAGATATATTGTTATGGTTGTTATCATAGTAACATGACTGTTCTAAAGATTCAACCAGATAAAGGAATCTACTAGCACAAAGAATAAAATTAACAGATATTTTAATACAGTACTTAGCTGGTAAATTCTATACCGCGAAAATATAGAACACTATAGATACCCATTTGTATTTAATTCCTGAAAAAACTCTTCAATAATGACTAGAGTTTAATTAACCAGGTAGTGTATATTTATTGAGGACTACTGGTAGTTCTAAGTAGTTTAACAGTGCCAGAGTCAATTAAAAAAAACCAAAAAAACCACAAAACTTTCCCATAAATTCTACCATGTCTTCCCCAAGCACAGAAAATAAAAACAAAAACAACCCAAACCCCTATTATAAAAAGAACAGTATTCTTTAAAATCAAATAAAACTTCAGAATAAGTTTTTGGCACCTGTTTTTCTACCTGTTGCCTATACTGTTTTTTTGTTTTCTCTTGTTTTGTTTTGTTGCTTACCATTATATCAGAACCTACCTACAGCTGACCCAGTGGGTTTTCAGAGGTAAATTGCAAGTGAGGACACTCTCCATCTTTCTCTTACAGAACAGCTGGTGGATTAGACCATGGAAAACTGGAATATTGAGACTCTACCATGAGAAATAGAACTATTTTAAACTGGAGCCTCTTCTTCAAACACTTCCAGTTCTAATTTGACTACAGCAATAAATTTCAAATATGAAAACAAATATCTACTGCCAAGGGAAATTGAGGACTCACATTTTGCTAAGTATTTAACAACTCTAATAGATTTTTGACAAATATTTGTCAAATCATGTGGAATGGCATCCACTTCCTAAACAACATGCTTCTGGAAACTCTGAACTTTGAGAAATGATGATAGTTATAGAAAAGCTTCAGGCCTTTTGTTCATAGAGTCACTATAAGTTGCACTCAACTCGAAGGCAAGCAAAAACAATAGATTGATTTATGACAAATATTTATTAAATCATGTTTTTCATTAATGTAGTACTACCTCCTTTAAGTTATGGTACTGGGGAAGAGTAGATGTAAATTTAAACAACTATGAGATATCATCTCAAGCCAGTAATAGCAAAATTTAACAGAACAACAAACATCAAATGCTGGTCAGGCTGTGGAGAAACTGCAACCCTTATTCATTGTTGTTGGGAGTGTAAAATGGTGCAACCACTATGGAAGGCTTTATGGTGCTCTCTCAAAAAGTTGTAAATAGAAATACCGTTTGATCCAGGAAATCCACCATTGGGAATTTACTCTAAAGAAACCATAACCACCACCCAAGCAGATAAGTTTATTGTGGTTGTTTCTGCAATAGCAAAGAGCTGGAAACTACTCAAGTGCCCATCAACAAATGAATGGATAGAGAAGCTCTGGTGTATTCACACAATGGAATACTATGCACATTGAAAAACAGGGAACTCACAAAATATGCAAAATGGACCCTGGAGGACATTATGCTGAGTGAAATATCTTAGTCACAAAAGAACACTATAAAACAGGACTGACATCGAAGTTGAGGGAAGATAGAGAATGAGGGGAGTAAAGATATATACTGCATTGAAACAGATGAGAGTGAGAACTGTTTCAAAAGGGATATATGATTGGCTATTATTGTCATGACAAGAGTCCAGAATGAAGGCTGCACAGTGGAGTGGGCTTAGGGGGAGGATTGCATAACAATGAAAGAGTTTTACTTTTCAAAGAGTAGAGTGAATTATAGGGGCAAGGAGAAAAGTGCAACAATGAATGACTGGAAACCCTAAGTCTCTGTAAATTTTCATTGAAATTAATTAGAAAAAAAAAAACAAACTGATGCATCTTGGAAAAAGTGCAGCCAGAGTGTTCCTTGGCGATAAAGCTTTATCTTTCATACTTTGGACATGTAGCTAGGCAAGGATATTCCTTAGAAAGGGACAAGATTCTTAGAGAGATGGAGGGTCAGTAAAGGAGAGGAAGATGGCGATAAGATGAATCGACACAGTGACTGCAGCAAAGGGCTCTCCAGTGTGTCAGAAATTATCAGGATGGCACATAATAGGCAAGGACTCAGGTAGGCTGTTTATAGGATCACTATGAGTCATCCTTGACAGCACCTAAAAACAACTACCTCCTTTTAAAATGTCTGTCACTATTTGTTTTGTCTAGGTTTGTTTGTAGCTTCTTGTTACCTTTCTAAGTCTATTCTCTTCAATAAAGCAAATGTATGTTGTCTAAGTTGAACCAGAAGATCAAATCCTAATTATGCTGTTGATATGTTCCTTGAAATACTCCATAGACATATCAAGAAGCAACTCACGTAGAAGACGATTCTCTAATGATTTTCTTATAATCCTTTCATTAAAACCAGAGGAAATTGTGCTTTCCTTTGGGGATTCTGCTAATTCCTTGATCCTAATCAATCGGTTAGAATCTTGGTTCATTTGTCCTTTGCTGCAAAAGGAAGAAAAATAGTACTTATCTATCCATATATTTGGGATTGAAAAGGGTTCAGATCTTTTGTTCATAGGGTCACTATGAGTCATACTCGACTCAACAACACCTACCAATAACAACATACATGTATTTTTACCCCCATCTACATATGTAACCAACAATCTACAATCTATAACCAACAGGAGTTGGTGAAGGCTCTATATTGGATGTGAAAAAAGTAGAAAGCAAATAAAAAGGTAGCAACTTTTTTATTAACACTTCAGTTAAGAGAGTTAGAGTTTACTATTGAGGCACCAAATATGCAATATAACAATTTAAAATAAGAGAGGGAAGAGTCTTGAAAATATTCATCAACAGGGCAGGGTAGTGGAATAGGTGAGAGCTGGAAAACTTTTGTTTTCACAAACTCCATTTAAGAATAAAACTTTCCTTTGGCATCAAAACATTTTCCACACTTGTACAATATTTTGAGGAAGAAAATGAATTGCTCTATAGTATAGGGATACTAGAGCATTCCTTAATGTTCCCATAATTTAAAGATATTTTCTTAATATCCAGCAGGTCCTTTTGGTCCAGGAAGAGCAATTGGTTTTAATTGGAGTCTTTGAGGTACAAAAAGAGTCCCAATGACTTGGATGCTACTACATGTTGCTGTAAGGTGCTGTCGAGTCGAGCACGACTCATGGCAATCTTACGAGCAAAGAACTGAATCCTGTTCTATCCTGTGCCATCCTCACATTTCTTAATACAAAAGAGGCCGTTGCAGTAGTCACTGTATCAATCCACTGTCTCCTTCGCAGACCCTCCACCCTTCCCAACATCATGTCTCTACCCTCGAGGAATAGTCCTTCCTAGCAACATCCTCAAAGTATGTGAGGCAAAGCATCATCATTCTTGCCTCCAAAGAGCACTCTGCCAGCATCCTCTCCAAGATATATCTATTAGTTCTCTTAGCCATCCATGGGGTGTTCAGTGTTCTTCTCTAACACCACAGTTCAAAAACATCAATTCTTTTTCTGTCATCCTTATTCATTGTCCAGGTTGCAGATGCATAACCACTAATTGGAAGAATATGGCCTGAATTATTCACACCTTAGTCCTCAAACTGACATCGCTACTCCTAAATACTTTGGAAAGTTCCCTTACTTCAGATTTTCCCAGTGCAGTGTGTCTCCTTACTTCTTGACTGGTTGTAACAAGGGTATTAACTATGGATCCAACAAGATGAAGAGGATCCAATTATTTAAAATTCCAGATGTTGATATACTAAGTCAGGCTAAAATAAAATCTTTGGGCTCCAAAATGACACAAAGTTGAGAATAAACCTATGTGCCATTTAAATTCAGGCAACTTAAATATGGATTGAAGCTCAACATTAATAAAACAAAGATTCCCACCACTGTGCTGATTGGCAGCATTATGATAGATGGTAGAGAGACAGTGATTGTTAACAGCTTTTGTTTCTTTGGCTCCACAATCAACACTCTTGGTATCAGCAGCCAGGAAATTAAAAGAAGAATTGCATTGGGAAAGGTTACTGTCAGAGACCTCTACAAAGTACTGAAGAGCAACGATGTCAGTCTAGAGACTATGGTGTGCCTGATCATGACCATAGTCTTCTCAATTACTTGCTATGCATCAGAATGCTGAGCAATGACTAGAAGTGATAAAAAGAGAATTGAGCTGTGGTGCTGGAGAAGAGTTTTAAATATACCATGGGATGTTAGGAGAACAAACAGATTTATTCTGGAGAGGGTGAAACAAGACTGCTCCTTGGAGGCAAGGATTCTTCTTACATACTTTGGGAGTGTTGCAAGGAGGGACTAATCCTTGGAGAGGGACATCATGCATGGGTGGGTGGAGGGAGAGTGCATGAAAGATAAACCCTTGGTGAGATTGATTGACTCAGTGACTGGGTTAATGGGGGTAGGTGTGTCAGAGATGTTAAGACTGGAACAGAATAGAATGGCATTTAGGACTATTGTACATAGGGTCACTATGAGTCACTAGACAACTTGACAACACATAAGAACATAAACCAAGGAAAGTACCATTACTCAAGAATTTATTTAGCTGTAAGGAGGTGTAATGTCAATTTAGGATTTGAAATAAAATGTCCATTGCTCTTGGGTTTGATGGAGAAAAAGACTTAATATTTAGAGTAAAATTTTAATTATTTATTCACTCAACAAATATTTACTTACTTTCAGATACTTTCGTTGGTTCAGGGATTTTGCTATGATGAATGTCCCATAGACTCATATTGTTTTTAGTTGCAATCAAATCAGTATTGACTTACAGTTATTGCATATTGTTGTTGTTGTGTTAGGTGCCTTCAGGTTGAGTATGATTCATAATGACCCTACAAACATGGAATCTGAACACTGCTCTATCCTTTGCCATCTTCACACTTCTTGACATATAAGAGCCCATTGTAGCAGTCAGCCTGTCAGTCCACTTAGTTAAGGGTCTTCCTGTCACTTGCCAAACATCATGTAACTCTAAGGAATTCCCCATTCTAGTAACATCACAGTTATGAGAGGTGAAGTCTCACCATCCTTGCCTTCAAAGAGCACCGTGGCTGCACCCTCCCTGGGACGTATCTGTTCTCTTGGCTGTTCATGGGGTGTTCAGTGTTCATCTCCAACACCACAAATCAAAGGCATCAATCCCTTTGTCATCCCTGTTCATTGTCAAGCTCTCAGATGCATAGCAAGTGATCAGAAACACCATGTTCTGAATCAGATGCACCTTACTCCTCAAACTGACATCATTATTCCTCAATAATATGGAGAACTCACTAGCTGCGGACTTTCCCAATGTAATATGTCTCCTTAGTTTCTGACTGCTAGTACCCCGGGTATTAAGGTGTAGGTTGAAGTAAGATGAAGTAGTTGGCAGTTTCAATCTCTTCTCCATCTATTATGTCATTAGCATAACACAAGTTATTGATGAGTCTCCCTCCAATCCTGATGTCACCTTCCTCTTCGTAGAGTCCAGCTTCTAGAATGATTTGCTCAGCATACAGACTAAATAGATATGGAGAGAGAATACAACCCTGATTCACTTCCTTCTTCACTTTAAACCATGTAGTATTCCCTTTCTTCATTCACGCCACAGCCTCCTGGTCCAGGTCCAGGTTCTGCATGAGCAAAATTAAGTTCTCTGGGACTCCCATTCTTCTCAATGTCAGCCACAACTTATTATGGTCCACAAAGTCAAACACCTTTGCATAGTTAACAAAGCACAAACATTTTCCTGGAATTCTCTACTTTCAGCCAGGATATATGTAACATCAGCTATGTCTTTGGTGCCACGGCCTGTTCTAAATCCTGCTTGAACTTTGGGCAGTTCCCTATCTATGATATCTATATCTAGATATTTTTTTAATGATCGCCAGCAGTATTTTGCTTCCATGTGATATAAACTTGTATTGTTCAATAGTTTCTACATTCAGTTGGATCACCTTTTTCAGGAATGGGGGCCTATTCTAATCCATTGGCATGATAGCTGTCTTACAGATTTCCTGGCATAGACTGGTAAGTGCATCCAGAGCTGCATCTGTTAATTAAAACAAGTCAATAGGCATCCCTTCGATTCCTGGGACCTTATTTTTTGCCAACACCTTCAATGCAGTTTCCACTTCCTCCTTCATTACAATTGGCTCCAGATTATATGTTGCTGTTGTTATTGTTGTTCAAATTGTTGTTGATTGCCTTCAAATTGAACACTATTCATAGCGACCCCATGAACAACAGACCCAAAACCCTTCCACAACTATTGACATTTATCAAATTTCATCAGAGTTTCTGGAGGCATGTTACTTAGAAAGTGGATGCCACTCCTCCTTCCAATATGGTTCTTCAGTGTCAATCCTCCTAACTTTCAGCAAGTAAGGTTGTGTCATCACCATAGTGCAGGTTATTGATGAGTCTCCCTCCAATCCTGACACCTCATTACTCTTTATAGAGCCCGATCCTTTGATAATGTGCATACTAATTGAATAGCTATCGAGGGAGAATACTGACTCACTAAGTAGTCAATTTTGAACCATGTAGTGTTCCCTTGCTTTGTTCACACAACAGCGTCCTGGTCCAGGTATAGGTATTATATGAGCACAATTAAGTGCTCTAGGTTTCCCATTCTTCTCAATGTCAGACACAACTTGTTATGACCACACAGTCAAATGCCTTTACATAGTCAATAAAGCACAAATAAACATTTTACAAACTTTCAGCCAAGATCCATCTGACATTAGCAATGATGTCGTAATGCCTCGCCATTCCTCCCTTCCCCTCACCCCTTATAAATACTGCTTGAATTTCTGGCAGTTCCCTATCTATGTACTATTCTACCTGTCTCCAGCTCAGAGCAGCTGGATTCTGGAGGATAAGTGTGGTTGGGTGGGGTTTTTTTTGTTTCTTTTTTAATTTATTTACTTGAAAGATGGATGTAAGCTTGGCATTTTTAATTTTGTTAACAACCAAAAGTAAGCTAATTAGCTGTTTATGTTTCATTAACAATCAGCTGTGGGCTAGAAACCTCTTGTTTAAGCAATCAGGATGTAGTGAATGGGCCTCCTGATTCAAGCCATAGTCTTTGCAATTACTTGTTATGCATCAGAGAACTGGAAAATGAAAGATGATAGAAGAAGAATATGTGCCTTCGAGTTGTGGTATTGGAGAAGAGTATTAAACATATCGTAGACTGCCAAGAGAACTAATAGATCTGTCCTAGAGTGGGTAAAATCAAGTTGCACCTTGAAGGCAAGGATTTTGAGGCTCTGCCTCACATACTTAGGGATGTTACCATGAGGGACCAGTCCTTGGAGAAGGATATCATGCTTGGAAGGGTAGAGGGACAGCGCAGCAGGGGTAGGTCCCAGAGGAGATGGATTGACCCAGTAACAGGTGTAATGAGGGTAGGTGTGTCAAAGATAGTGAGACTGGCTCAGGATAGAGCAGGGTTCGGACCTACTGTGCATAGGGTCACTATGAGACATAGTCAACTCAACAACATATAGCAAGAATAACAGCAAGTGGCAAAAGTAAAAGCAATGGCTAGGAAAATAACTTTAAACAATCAACATACACCACCACAGTGTTCTCAACACTATCTGTTTAGATCTGTAGGATTTGTATTGGTTAATTTTTTCATAACACATACTTTGGGCATGTTGCTAGGAGGTGCTATTCTTTGGAGAAGGACATGATACCAGGAAGGGTGGAGGGTTTGTGAAGGAGAGGAAGACCCTCAACCAGTTGAACTGGCATGGTGACTGCTGCAATGGGCTCTTGTGGGTCAGGAAGTATGAAGATGGTGCAGGATAGAACAGAGCTCAGATCTCTTGTTCATAAGGTCACTATAAGACATACTCAACTCGATTGCCTAAGAACAACAACAATTTTTGGAAGCATATTACCAAGCTTTCTTCCTAGTCTACATTATCGAGAAGTTCTGTTGCAATCTGTTTAGCATCATAACCACATGCAAGCCTCCACAGACAGTGGTGGCTGTACACAGGGTGTGTTCAATGAAAATTGAAGAGGATATCTCACATGAAAAGCAAAAAATTCTATTAGATTGCTGGCGTAGAGTATGAGAAAATTAAAGATGACAGTCATAGATTAGGAAGCAAGCTCTGAGACAGATTCATGAACCTAATGTTACAGTGCGAAGAGAAGTAGAAAACATGCTTAAGACCAACAAAGTGAAGAAAGAGAAAAGTCAAGCTGTGATACCTGTGATACCATCTCAATGAAAGCTTACCCTCCTGGGTATTTTGAAGATAGTATGGTCCTTCAGAATTGTACACCTGTGACAATCAGTCAATGGAAGCAAAAGCCCTTGTAAGGCAGTATAATCTTGGACTTAACTGGAGACAACACTTGATGGACACTGGCATTTGTTCTCTGCTGGCAGCATTCCCATCACCATGTGTAATCGTTACTTCTTACTTGAATGATGCTTTAACAGCACATCACATGTCTATCAGGCTAAATAAGCATAGAATGTTTCTAGAAACCCTTTGTTGAAGGTACTGTATAGTGAAGATTGAAATATACAACACTGGGAACAAAATCATCTTGGATGTCAAGACTCTAGAAGTAAGGGAAACACAACAGAGACAAAATTTGTTCACGTGTTGCTCACTAATTCTGATGTATCTTTTTAAAAAGGTCACAGACATAAGTGAAGATCAGACAAAATTCTTTCATTTGAACATATTTATCTTTAAATACCTATATCTACATATCATA
>NW_006399793.1:20038581-20047008 GCF_000299155.1 Elephantulus edwardii
GGCACATAACAACAAATAACAACAATATATCATAAATTATCTTTAACCCACAAAAATATGTCTGTAAGTAAATTTGTTGCAATTACTTGTTATGTGTCAGAGAGTGGGACAATGACTACGGATGATAGAAGGAGAATTGAAGCCTTTGAGCTGTGGTTCTGGAGAAGAGTATTGAGTGTACCATGGGCTGCTAAGAAAACAAACAGGTTCATCTGGAGAGGGTTAAACCAGGCTTATCCTTGGAGCCAAGGATTCTGAGACTTCGTCTGACATAGTTTGGACATGTTGCAAGGAGGGACAGTCCTTGGAGAGAGACATCATGTTTGGGAGGGTGGAGGGACAGCGTAGGAGGGGAACCCTCTATAAGGTGGATTGATTCAGTAACTGGGATAATTGGCATGGGTGTGTCGGAGGCAGTGCGATTGGCACAAAGTAGGGCAGGGTTTAGGGCTTTTGTATGTAGGGTTGCTATGAGTCGCAAGTGACTTAATGGCACATAACAACAACAAGAATACTCCAGAGGTTTTAATGGAAAAATCAAGATTTCAGCACTGAGCTTGTTCAAATTGTAGGGGGAATAAAGCTTGGTCATAATTAGATTTCAATGTTTTACAATTTTCTGCTGAAATAGATTTAAGTATAATGCTTTAAAGGGGTCACATTATCAAAAAGAAGAAATCATTACAATTATCTAGTTTGTGTACTTTTCAAATTGTGCCTTTAGAATTTCCCCAAAGTTTGTGAAAACATCCCAAACACCAGAAAAATGATGATGGGGGCAAGGAGGAAGGCTTCCAGTATCCAATATAGAATAAAAATTATTATTATTAATAATAATAATTTTATAATTATTATAACCTCACTAATAATGTTGGTGTTGTTCTTGTTGATTGCCACTGAGCCAACTACAACTCATAGTGACCCTATGAATAACAGATCTGAACCCTGTTCTATGCTTCACTTTATCATCTCTCGAGTACTTGAGCCCATTGCTTCAGTCATTGTGTCAATCGATCTCATTTAAAGGTCTTCCTCTCTTGTGCTCACCTGACACCTTTACAAGCATGATGTCCATCTCTAAGGAATAGCTTCTTCTAGTAACATGACTAAAGTATATAAGATGAAGCTTCATCCACCTTGACTCCAAGAAGCACTCTGGCCACGCTTCTTCCAAGATATATCTGTTTGTTCTTTAAGTAGTCTATGGGAGAACAGATTACAAGGTCTTTTCTCTCATAAAAAGGCTGGCACTTTCTATTCATTGACCTTTCAACTAGCATACAAGGTGCTGAACCATTACTAAGTAGTTCCTATTTTACAAATAAAGAAAATAAGGCCAGCAGAGATAAATAAATAGGGCCAATTTAAGCAATAAAGCAGGGTGTAAAAAAGAAAAGATAGTTTATTTGCTCTTAATCATATTTTTTAAGTTTGAATCAACACTTATATAATAGAACCTTCTGTTAATGAAGAAGGCCATCCTGAAAGAGAAGGTGGCTTAGCTAGATCATGAAGAATATTTTGGTTTTAAAATTATTTTGTTGCTTCCCATTTGTTATTTCAATGTTGTAGTGTTAAGAGTTTTTTGTTCAAAACAGACCCCACATGAAATACAGCTTACTTTGAGACTGTGTTCCCATATAACCAGAGCTAAGAGCCTTTGCTCAAGTTTGTTGAAGGACTAGAGGTGGGGGTAGAGTAAGGTGGTGTGGAAGCCATAATTGACAGGACTAAAAATTAAGAACACTAGCCAAAGGCCATGGTAAAGTGGAAGGTGGAGATGCTTGAGAAAACATTTCAGCAGCCATCCTGAATTATTATATTCTGCTACTAGCCAAAATTCTAGCTTTTTGTTTTTTCCTTTCCTAATATGGAAGACTTTCTCTGCTATTAGTGACCTCTCCAAAGTAATGAACAACAATGGTGTCTCTCTGGAGACTAAGGTGCGTCTGATACAGGCCATGGTCTTCACAATCACTTGTTATGCATCAGAGAGATGGACAATGACCAAGGAGGATAGAAGGAGAATTGATGCCTTTGAGCTGTGGTGCTGGAGAAGAGTAATGAGAGTACCATGGACTGCTAGGAAAACAAATTCATCCTGGAAAATGTTAAACTGGGTGGCTCCTTGGAGGCAAGGATTCTGAGACTCCGTCTAACATACTTTGGACATGCCATAAGAAGAGACCAGTCCTTGGAGAGGGACATCATGCTTGGAAGGTTGGAGGGACAGCACAAGAGGGGAAGACCCTCTATGAAGTGGATTGATTTAGTGACTGGGGTAATCGGGATGGGTGTGTTGGAGACAGTGAGATTGGCACAGGACAGAGCAGAGTTTAGGGTTGTTGTACATAGGATCACTATGAGTCTCAAGTGACTCGATGGCACATAACAACAACAACAACAATATGGAAGAGCAAGGATGTCAGTTTGGAGACTAAGTTGCACCTGATCCAGGCCATAGTCTTTACAATTACTTGTTATGCATCAAAAAGCTGGACAAAAGACTAGGGATAATAGAAAGAAAATTGATGCCTTTGAGATGTGGTGCCAGAAGAACAAACAAGTTCATCCTAGAGAGGGTGAAATCAGGCTGCTACTTGGAGGCCAAGATTCTGAGACTTCATCTGACATACTCTGGGTATGCAGCAAGGAGTGACCAGGCCTTGGAGAGGGACATCATGCTTGAAAGGGTGGAGGGATAGCACAAGAGAGGAAGATCCTTGATGAGATGAATGGAGTCCAAAATTTTCAAAAGAAGAATATTTATATTTTAAATGTCCTGTCTTACATCTAGGAATATTATATAAAAGGGATGTGTTTACATTAGAAAAAAAGCATAAAAGAGAGGAGAGTAAAAAATAGAGGGAGATATCCTTAGCAAAATCCCTTCACCAAGCAGAGTGTGGGAAAATGTAGGAGCAGAAAAATTAAATAGCCAAGGTACTCTTCTGAAAAAAAAGTTATATAACTAGATAGTAAAACTAAAAACACATGGAGATATGTACAACAAAAATGGGTGACAAATTATCTCTGTAAATTGCACAACACATGTAGATAAGGAAAAATGACTGACGACAGAAAAAAATTATGAAATATTACCTTCTATTTCAGAGAAAGCAATTGGAAGCAACAGGGCATGTGAAAAGCTTGGGAACAGAAGTACTTTTTTAAATTACCCAACAGATATTCATAGAAACTCACAGCTGGCACTTTAAAAATTATTGAAAAATAGAATGATTGTGTACAATCCAGTAGCAAGAAATGCAAGTGTCCCATGGTGACATATGAAGGGCTTAAAGCAGACTGCACCATGTGAACTCTTAAAAAGAATGACCAAATTTCCCTTCTACAGAGGAGGAACAGAGATAAAGGCAAAGACAGTCAAGATAAAACATGGAAGAACAGATCCCGGAGAGCTCAGGAAGAATGATACCTTAGCTTTAGGAACACAATACTTTTGAATACTTTTAAGAAAATCTGTGATGTTATCCTAAACTATTTTGTAGTGTGTACTTTAGAGTTGGAACCAACCCATTGTTGACTCTTCAGCAGGTTTTCAGAGACAGTGAATTGCGTGGGAGGAGATTGCCCGTCTTTCTCCCTCAGAGCAGTTGGTGGATTCAGATAGCATGCCTTCAAGATCACAGTGTAGTTTCTTGCCATTAGACTTCCAGAGATCACTATCCTAATCCCTGGTTTCTAAAAATTTAAGAGAAATAGCTTTAGCACAAAAATAGAAACATAACAATGCTAATGTCAAATTCTATATCAAAGTATTTTTTTAAAGAGAGAATGATGAGGTGAGTACCTTCTCTATAAACAGCATAGCTGGTTAAGACTCAGGAAATATTTGTAATGTTTTTCTTATTGCATTAGACAACTAACCAAAAAGGAGAAAAATGAGGCAATTTTCTTCCTAAAGATTTACACTCTTAGAGACCTGATTGAGGTCACTGTGTGTCAGAATAGAGTGACAGCAATATAGTTCGTTTGGTTTTTTGTTGTGGTGTTTTGTTTTATTTTGTTTTTACTTTTACTAAACTGATAAGGAGTTATGTTGCCAATTCAAAGTCATACATTTCTAACCCATCAGCTGCTGCACAGTAGAAAGATGTATACTTTCTCTCGTGTGATTTACTGCTCTGAAAACCCACTGGAGGGTCAGCTATGCATTGTTTCTGACTCAATGGTACTTAACATCAAACACAAACATGATAGTCTCAGAAGAGATTGGTTCTTGGAGAAAAACATTTTGCTTGGAAGGATGGAGGGAAACAGTGCAGGAGTTTAAAAATGAATAAGGATGACAAAAGAAGAATCATTGTCCTTAAATTGTGGTGTTGAGGAGAATACTGAATATTATCTGGACTGCAAAAAGAACAAACTAATCTGTCTCGGAGGAAGTGCAGGGTGCTCCTGACAGACAAGGGTGGTGAAGCTCCAAATCACTTTGTGCATATTGTTAGGAGGGTCCAGTCTTTTGAAAACAATGTCATGTTTGGAAAGGTGAAAGCTCTGCAAAGGAAATGAAGAGCCTTAATAAGATCATCTAACAGTTACAATAGCAATGGGCTCAAGTTTATCAGAAATTATGGGTAATGTACAGAATGGTGCAAGATTCAACTCTGCTATGTTTAAAGTACCTTTGAAATATAGTGTAGATGATGGCAGTTAATAACAATGACAACAGATTCCAGCATAACAATATACTATTTACCACATGTAAGATTTGACAGATATGTGGTAATACTTTCTCTATTTTACTTTAATTTCTCTTATATTTATTTATTATGTTATCTTCACTATCTTTCATTTCTTCTCTTAATTCTCACCTGAATTTTTTTCTTTCATTTCTAATTTCAAGTTTTTGTCATCTCGTTTCCCAAGCTGGTATATCTCACCACACTAATGCCTACTTTGTTGATGTTCCATTTCATTCTTTACAATTTCCAGTTTTTCAACATACAAGCTATGTAAAGTTGTTGTTGTTATGTGCCATCGAGTCGCTTGCAACTCATAGCGACCCTATGTACAAGAGCTCTATATCCTCTTCTATCCTGTGCCAACCTAGCCATCTCAAATGCACTTATTCCCACCTCTCCAGTCACAGAATTGATCCATCTCATCAAAGGTCTTCCTCTCCTTCACCGCCCCTCCACTCTGCCAAACATGATGTCCCTCTCCAAGGACCAGTCTGTCCTTGCAACATGCCTAAAATATGTCAGACGAAGCTTCAGAATCCTTGACTCCAGGGAACAATCTGGCTTCACCCTCTCCAGGACGAACCTGTTTGTTCTCCTAGCAGTCCATGGTATATTCAACACTCTTCTGCAGCACCACAGCTCAAAGGCATCAGTTCTCTTTCTATCATCCCTATTCACTGTCCAACTCTCTGATGCATAGCACATAATTGCAAAGGCTATAGCCTGGATCAGGCACACCTTGGTCTCCAGTCTGATATCATTGCTCTTCAGTACTCTTGCGAGGTCCCTCACAGCCAACTTTCCCAATTCAATTCATCTCTTGATTTCCTGGCTGCTGTTACAAAGAGTGTTGACTGTGGAGCCAAGTAAATTAAAACTGTTAACTATCTCAATCTCTTCACCATCCATACTGATGCTGCCAATTGGCCCAGTGGTGAGAATCTTTGTTTTCTTGATGTTGAGCTTCAGTCCATATAGGAAGCTGTAGTCCTTGATCTTCTGCAGCAAGCGCTTCAGTACAGTACGTGTTCCAATTATTAAACAATGTTTGTCACAGGTTTTCCTCATTTCAGCTAACTTCCAATCTGGGCTCTACCACTACACAACTATAATTATCTGTGTACATCTAGCATTCATCAGGTTTTCAAAGACCTGTTATTTAAAAAGTGGATCGCCAATCCTGCTTCCCAGTATGTCTTAATCTGGGATCTCTACTAAAATCTATCCATCATGAGTAACCGATATGGCATTTGACCCACAAGTGGCACAGCTTTCAGTATCATAGCAACCCATAGACAGATAAGTGCTGTACTAATTAAAACAATGTTCTCCTCACACACGATAAACTGTCAGTTTCAAGATCATTTTAGGAATAGATTTGAGGTGTTAAACACCATGACTGAAGATCGGATGAGTTGTGGGATTATATCAAGGGTATCATCCATGAAGAAAGGTCATTACAAAAACAGTGTAGAAAGAAGAATCCAAAGTGGATGAGAGAATAGACTTTAAAAATTGCACTAGAGCATTGAGAAGCCAAAACAAAGGGAAGAGATACTGAAGTAAAAGAGCTAAACAGAAGATTTCAAAGAGAAGCTTGAGAGGACAAAGAGAAGTATTATAGGGAAATGTACAAAGAGCTGGAATAGAAGAATAAAAAGGAAAGAACTCTCTCTGCATTTCTCAAGCTGAGAAAATTTAAAAAAAAACAACAAATTTAAAACTTGAGCCACAATATTGAAAGATTCTATGGGCACTATGCTAAATGACCCAGAAATCACCAAAAGACAGTGGAGGGAATACACAGAATCACCAAATCAAAAAGAACTGATTGACACTGAAAAATTTCAGGAAGTACCATATAAGCAGGAGCATTGGTAATGAAGGAAAATTGGAAGCTGCATTAAAAGCATTAGCAAAAATATAAAGCCTCAGGAATGGATGGGATGCCATTTGACTTGTTTCAATTAACAGACACATTCTCTGCCAGGCAATTTGGAGGACAGCTGTCTGCCCAACTGTTTGGAAGAAGTCAATATATGTTCCCATTCCCAAGAAAGGTGATCTATAAAATGTGGAATCTATTGAACAATATCAACATCACATGCAAGCAAAATATCGCTGAAGATCACTTAAAAATGACTAGAACAATAAATAGATAGGCAACAGCCAGAAGTTCAAGAAGGATTTAAAAGAGGCCATGACAATAGGGATATTATTGCTAACGTCAAGTGAATTCTTGTTGAAAGTAAAGAATAACAGAAGAATGCCTATTTGTACTTTATTGAATATGCAAAGACATTGGCCTGTATGGATCATAACAAGTTGTGGCTGATATTGAGAAGAATGGGAATCTCAGAGCACTTAATTGTGCTCAAGTGAAACATATACCTGGGCCAGAAGGGTGTTGTGCTAACGGAACAGGGAAACATTGCATGTTTAAAACTAAGAAGAGTGTACATACAGGTTGTATTCTCTCTCTGTACTTGTTCAATCTTCATGCTGTGCAATTTATTCAAGAGGTGGACTCTATGAGGAGGAATGTTGCATCAGGATTGGAGGGAGACTCATCAATAACCTGCATTATGGAAATGACACAACATTTCTTGCAGAACTTGAGGAAGACTTAAGTATCTGTTGCAGAAGGTCAAAGAATGTAGCCTTCAATACGGATTGCATCTCAATATCAAGAAAACAAAGACTTTTACCACTGAACCAATAGGCAACATCATGATTGATGGAGATGAGATTGAAACTGTCAACAACTCCATCTTACTTGGACCCACAATTAACACCCTTGTTACCAGCAGACAGGAACTAAAGAAAGGCATTGCATTGGGCAAGTCTGCAGATATGGACCTCTCCAAATTATTGAGGAGTAATATATCAGTTTAAGGACTAAGATGGGTCTAATTCAGGCCATAGCCTTTCCGATCACTGGCTATTCATCTGAGAGCTGGACAATGAATAGGGATGGCAGAAGATGAATTGAAGTCTTTTTTCTAACCTTCTTATGTTCTTTATTCACTGTACAACTTACACATTCACGTAAAGAAATTTTAAATATTATGGCAAACCTAAGTCTTTAAACTGATATGTTCTTTACACTTTCAAGAGGTCCATGAAAACAGATTTGCCTTGTTAAATTATTTATTTCCTTTTTAAATTACTGTTTTTATTGTGATTTGCATACAAGTTTACAAAGTAAATTGGTTTCTTATTCATTCATATATATTCTTTTTCATAGTATTAATTACAGTATCTGCAATGTAGTTGTTGTTTCCTCACTTTCTGTACTGCTTATTTCTATGAGTTCTAGCCCATGTTATCAGAGAGGAGTTTTCTATAGGCCTGTTTGACATTGTGTGGTTGATGATTCCAAGGTCTGTGATTCCAGCGTGCAAGCCTGTCTATTGTTTAGTTGAAAGCTGAGCCTTGTAGTTGAATTACCTTCCAAGTGCTAAGTGTAACTAAGTGTCATAGAGTGTAAGGTGTTCAACCAATCTCTATAGGACCAGTAAACCTGGTCTTTTTTTATGTTTTTGAGCATTATTCAACAGTCTTCTCCATTCTATCAAGGGTATTCTCCTGTGATCCCTTTTTAAATCTTTTTTTTAATTTAGTTTGTTTATTTTTCATTTCAATGAACATCTACAGAGATTTTGGAATTCCATTCATTCATTGTTGCACCCTTCTCCCCGCACACTCCCATCCCCCCTCC
>NW_006399793.1:20048174-20051634 GCF_000299155.1 Elephantulus edwardii
CTACTAGTTTATTTACAAAATTAGATTATAAATTTGAACAAATTCTTTCAATTTCCCTCGCCCCCCCCATCAAATTGTACAACCCAATAATTAATCTCCCTTTCCCCCCGCACATCCACATTCATCTGCTTCCAGCCTCTCCCACCCCTCCTGAATCCTTGAAGTCTTTGAGCTGTGATGTTGGAGAAAAGCACTGAACAATCCGTGGATGGCCAAAAGAGAAAACATGGCTTGAGGAAGGTACAGCTGGAGTGCTCTTTGGAGGCAAGGATGTTAAGGCTTTGCCTCACATATGTTGGGCATGTTGCTGTGAGGGGATATTCCTTGGAGATGGACATGATGCTTGAAAGGGTAGAGGGACAGTGAAGGAGAGGAAGACCTTCACCCCGAGGTGGATTGACATGGTGTGTTTGCTCTAGTGTGTTAGAAAGTTTGAAGATGGCACAGGACAGGACAAGGTTCAGATCTGTTGTTCATTGGGCTGCTATGAATAATAGTCGACTCGATGGTACCTAACAAGGAGATTCATATTTGTTCCCATTCCCAAGGAAGGTTATCTAACAGAATGTGAAATTATCATTAATCGCATGCATGCATACAAGTGTCCAGGTCTTTCATTTACAAGATCACTATGAGTCACCTACGACTCGATGGCATTTAACAATAACAACAGCATAGAAAGAGATCAGTTGACCTAATGGAGAGAAAGTGATGCTACCAAGCCAAAGGTTGGTGACTAATCCATGGCCCTTAGGCCTGTCTTTAATTGTTTGGGTGAAACATTCTTCTAGATGGTATAGCCTTGGTCTGTCCGCTTGCTGTACAGAGGTAACTCATGGTTGCTGCGAAGCTGAACACTGTGACACTGATGTGTCAAATGTGAGACTGGTTACCCATGGTGGACAGTGTTTAGTGGAGCTCCCCGATTAAAACAAGCTTGGAAGCAGGAGTGGGACCCAGTTTCAAAATAGCTTGCCTCTGAAAACCCTTTGAACCTTGGAAAAGGACAAAAGTTATATAAGTGTCTTAGGTCTTTGGTTCCTAAGAACTGACACTCAAAAATAACAACATCATATCATTACTATCATATGCAAGCATAATCTTGCTCAAGATCATAAAAAATGGATAAAGTAGTACATTCATTGTCAGATGCTCAAGCTGGGTTTTGGAAGAATTTGTAGCACACATGATATCATGGCTGATGATAGATGGATCTTGGCTGAAAGAAGAGACCATGTTCGCTCTCTTTCTCTTCAATGAGGCAGCCAAGCAGCAGACACAAAGATGCAGATCTTTGTGAAGACCCTGACTGGCAAGACAATCACTCTTGAGGTCGAGCCCAGTGACACCATAGAGAATGTCAAAGCCAAAATCCAAAGGCATTCCTCCTGACCAGCAGAATCTAATATTTGTGGGAAAACAGCTAGGGGATGGCCATATACTATAACATCCAGAAAGAGTCCACCGTGCATCTGGTGCTGCGTCTGCGTGGTGGCATTATTGAGCCTTCCTTGAGCCAGATCACCCAGAAGTATAACTGTGACAAGATGATAGGCCGCAAGTGCTATGCACACCTGCATCACTGTGCTGTCAATTGCCACAAGAGGAAGTGTGGGCACACCAGCAACCTGCACACCAAGAAGAAGGTCAAATAAGAGCGCCCTCTTCACTGGCTCCCTTGCCCCTTGCAGGTGGCCTTCTTCTGAACCCCATAAACCTGAGCCCTCAATAAAGTCTCTTTCATTGAACTGAAGCAAAAAGGAAAAAATATAAAGAAGGAGAAACCACATTAAAAATTTTCATCTATGTTTTAATGGCTATGCAAAAGCATTTGACTCTGTGAATATTAACAAATTATGGCTTACATAGAGAAGAATGAGAACACTGCAAAGTTTAAAATCAAGAAAGACATGTTTTAGGGCTATATCAACTCTCCATACTTATTCAATCAGAATACTGAATAAAAAAATTTGAAAAACTGGACTCTAAAGAAAAATGTGGAGTCAGAATTGGAGGAATACTCATCAGCAACCTGTAATATGCAGATGGCACAATCTTGCTTGCTGAAAATAAGGAGACTAGAAAGATCTAGCATTACAAGATCAAGGATTACAGACTTCAACATAGATTACATGGAAACACCATGTAATTACCATGATTGCATGGCAAATTATCACCATTGAGCCAACAAGCCACCTGTTAGATGCAGAAAGGATTCAAATTGTCAAGAATTGGTACTAGCAGTCCTGAGATAAGGATTGGTAGATTTGAACTACTGAGTGTTAACTTTTGAATGCATAACCACGGGAACACTCAGGTTACATTAAGAGATAATTATTCAAAACTATTGCCATTGAATAGGTTCTGGCTCATTGATAGTTGGGGATCTGAGGTTATAAATATTAATAACGAAAGAAGTAGAATGCCCTCTTTCTCCTGTGGAGTACTTAGTGGATTCATAATACCAGCCTTTAGATAGTAGTTCCATATGTTACAGACTACATCACTAGGGCTCCCTATGTGATGAAAAGGTGGGTACTAAAAAAAATTAAAAAGAAAGAAAAAGTGGATACTTCTTTAGCATTGTAATTCAATTTATATGCCTGTCTTTTGTTTGGCTTAGGGAGCACAGGTAGCATAGTTCATAGAGGGATGTATTACTAACTCAATTATCTGGTGGTTCACATCCATCAATGACTCTGGGAGTGAAAGATGAGCAATCTCCTCCTGTGTAATTAATTTTTAGCCTTGGAAATCCAATGAATGATCATCTATGGCATGGTTCCAACTCAATGACAATGCGCAAAGTAATTGTTTGGGACAAAGTAATACAAGAGGGAATTGAGTTCCAAGCTCAAAGAGTGACTAAGGACCTTTGTTGTTGTTGTTATGTCCTGTCAAGTCAAATATGATTTAAAGCAACTCTATGAACAGCGAATCTGAAACACATCCTATTCCATGCCATCTTCATACTTCCTGACACACTAGAACCCATTGTAGCAGTCACCATGTCAATCACCTGGTTGAAGATCTTCTTCTCCTTTGCTGATCCTCCACCCTTCCAAGTGTTGTGCCCCCTAAAAGGAATAGCCCCTCCTAGCCTAAAGTATGTGAGACAAAACTTTATCATCTTTGCCTCTAAAGAGCATTATGGCTACACCTTCTTCAAGGCATGTTTGTTTATTCTTTGGGGAGACTATGGAGTATTGAAAGCAGGAGTCACATCCACTTCCTAAATAACATTATTCCAAAAACTCTATGAACTTTGATAAATGTTGATAGTTATAGAGGTGCTTCAAGCCTTTTGTTCATAGAGTCACTATGCATCGTGCTCAACTCAAAGACAATCAACAACAACAACAATGGAGTGTTCAGTACTCTTCTCCAACACCATAGCTCAAAGGTATTAATTTTTCTTCTATCATTCTTGTTCATCACATAGCTCTCAGATGTATAGCAA
>NW_006399793.1:20052824-20054376 GCF_000299155.1 Elephantulus edwardii
TGGAAAACTAGGAATTGTAAAAAATGAGATGCAGCAAGTGAACATCAACATTCTAGGCATTAGTGAGATACGATGGACTAGTGTTGGCCACTTTGAATCAGATAATCACATGGTATACTGTGCTGGAAATGAAAAACAGAAGAAGAATGGTGTTAAAAGTCAACTTTAAGTTCTAACCTGAAATTACAAAGTTGTGAGTGATAGGATAGTATCTATATGCCTACAAGGAAACCCTTGATACTGAAAACTCTATAAACAATAGTAGTAATGTTAATATTAGTATTATTTAAATATGTGCTCCTACATCAAGAAGTAAAGAAGAAGAAATTGAAAAATTTTACCAAATTTTGCAGTCCAAAATTGACCAAATATGCAATCAACATGAGTTAATGATAATTGGTGAATGGAATGCAGAAGTTGGAATTACCAAGAAAATATCAAGACAAGATGGAGAGTATTCTCACTTTGTGCAGCAGATGTATTGACTAATTATTCTCTGAATCATTCTAAGTGATGCTTCATCACTTTAACCTACAACAGATATGAAATGATAAGTAACATATATTTCCATTTTCTCCAAAGGCAACAAAAATTAAAATAATCCAAGTCAAGGCAGAAAAAGGCAAAAGGACAATGCTTAATCAAATTCTGACACATTATAGAATAATGGTTAAAGGTGCTAACAAAGAAAATTTGCAAAATGAAATCAGTAACTACGTGGTTAATTGATTTCTACATCAAAAGCAGGAAGGACAAACAGGAAAATTCTTACGCTGATGGCAACAAATGACTTCTAGGAAAATGTCAGTCCTAAGAAAGAACACAATGTTAAAAGCTTTTTTTCCAGGTTTTCACTAAGCAGTGTTATGTATACCGTAAACAATTTATTAGGAAATTATTTACTTAAACCCTTCTTGACTTTTTTGTGAAATAAAAATAAGACACCACTTCCTGATTGATGCTTAGTTGAGTAAAATGCTTTCAGCAAAGTCATTCTATATTTGTGGCAAACAATTTCTCATAAGGGGAGAAGGTCCTTAAAGAGGCAGGGAGGAGAATAGTCATTAATTTTAAATATGGTTTGTAACAAATGCTTTTTCAAGAAAAAAATGGTGTATATAGTTCACAAGTTCCAAATTAAGAACTTACCTGAAAATACTGTGAATAGCTGTTAAAAACTCCCAAGTTTTCCCAAGAAATTTATGCTGTGAAGGCTGTTGCACCTATTGTATAATCCTCCTGATTCTTTTAGCATCATCCCTCCACCACCCCCCCCCCACACACAGAGTATTAGAATCCTTGAAAACTATTAGAAATTAAAATATACTGATCTGAGAGTTTATTCAGAACTTCTGGAGCTACATTTTTGTTGCAGTGTGTAGATTTTATATATGAAGTCTATCAGAACAAGATCACATCAGGCTCTGATCCGCTCACTTTACGGTCATAATGAAACATTGCATTTCTATTGGTTTTCTTAAAATTCTAAATTCCTTTCCGTGATTTCAACAACTTTTCAGGAGTTAGAACACGGATTCTCACCTTTTTTTTT
>NW_006399793.1:20056597-20057114 GCF_000299155.1 Elephantulus edwardii
TTTGTGTATATACTTTTTAGTATGTGGAGGAAATTCTCCTCTATTCCTATTTTGTTGAGTGTTTTAATCAGGAAAGGTTGTTGGATTTGTCAAAGGCCTTTGCTGCATCAGTTGATAGGATCATGTAGTTCTTGCTCTTTGCTTTGTTAATGTGGTGAGTACACTGATTGTTTTTCTTTTGTTGAACCATCCTTGCATAAATGTTATAAATCCCAATTTTTTTAGTCATGGTGAATTACTTTTTTTTTTTAATGTATCGTTGGACTCTATTGGCCAGGATTTTATTCAGGATTTTTGCATCTATGTTCATGAGAGATATATTGGACTATAGTTTTCTATTTTGGTGGTGTTTTCTGCCCAGACAGAGGACAGGAGTGACCCAACAGCCAGATAAGGTCCTTTAGGCATGTTCAAGGGTCCAGGAGGCAGGACTTGTGCCTCCAGCCTGAGGGGGTGGGGTACCACCACTCGGTGGTGCTGTGGTCTAGTGCTACAGGCAAGAGACCTGTCTGGGACA
>NW_006399793.1:20060714-20062867 GCF_000299155.1 Elephantulus edwardii
TCTGCACATCACAGGTTGTTAAACAGCCTTTCTCCTGTCCTGATCTTCATTTCTCTTCATATAGGTCAGTTTCTCAAATAACACTCTCAGCACACAGATTGAATTAGTGATGAGATAAAACCCTAAAAATTTTTTTTCCTGATTTTAAGCCTAAAGCCTCTGAGAACTTGGACTGCTGTCCATTTTTCTGCTCCACTGTATTCTGTGGCTCAACATTGTCTCCTTTTATGTTCAGATGGCTGCAGCAATTACAGACATCTCACCTGGGACAGTCATATCAAATAAAGAAGATATATTTATAAACTTCTTGGGAATTTTATTCTAAAAGACTCTCAGTGGTATTTCCTTGGATCATGTGACAAAGGTCAGATGGTCTTGATTTGATTAAAAAACATTAGAGAAAATTATAATTTAGCATCAACTTAATTTGGAGTGAGATCATTCACTCATTGCTGTCAAGTCACACATTACTCTCCAGCAAGATTTCAAAGGCTATAAATCACACAATAAGAAATAACTCATCTTTCCCTCCTGAGGAGCAGCTGATGGATTAAAACCACCTCTCTGTGTGTTATCTGCACAAGTCCTTACCCACTAGGCTACCAGAGCTTGAAAACGGACAAAGTTGAGTTTTCATAGTTGTTGTTGTTAGGTGCTGTTGAGTACGACTCACAGCAACCGCAGTATCACTCATAACAAAACTATGACCAACAGGTTTGAAGCCTGTCCTATCCTGTGCCATCTTCACCATCTTGACATACTATTATAGCAGTCACTGTGTCAGTCGCCTGGTTGAGGACCTTCTTCTCCTTCACTGACCCTTCACTTTTTCAAGCATCATGCCCTTTTCCAAGGGGTAGCCTCTTCTAGAAATATGTCCAGAATATGTGAGGTGAAGTGTTGTCATCTTTGCCTCCAAGAAACCCTCTGGCTGTACTTCTTCAAGGCATATCTGTTGGTTCTTTTTATAGTCCCTGACATATTCAGCACTTTTCTTCAACATGAGACTTCAAAGGCATCAGTCTTCTTCTCTTATACTTATTCATTGTCTAGTTCAAAGGAATGTGGTGTTAAAGTTGAAACTGGACTACAGAGAGTCCATATTGTTGTGTTGTATAGCATCAACTCAGAACTGACCCATAGCTGACCCTTTAGCAAGTTTTCATAGGCAGTTAATCTTGCAGGAGGAGATTTCCCATCATTTCTACTAGACATCTTTATTAACCTATTTAATTCCTTAGTTACTGCTGCTTTGAATAGAGACTTTGTATCTCCATGTTATTTTCATTCAGTTTTCTTTTCTCACAGAGGTCTTCATATTATTGATTGCTGCATGCAATTTTAGTTAACATTGTGCCATAATAGAGTATTTAACATTATAGCTCTTGTCAAAGTTCTTAAAATTGTTTCCTGCATGACTTTAAAAGGACAGACTCAAGAAAAGCTATTTAATGAAGGCTCAGTTGAGCAAAGCCTATATAACAACTAGTTAATTTTCATTTTTAAAAGAAAGTTAAGCATAAGCACAGACCTAGCGCTGTA
This sequence comes from Elephantulus edwardii, assembly GCF_000299155.1. Classification (NCBI taxonomy): domain Eukaryota; kingdom Metazoa; phylum Chordata; class Mammalia; order Macroscelidea; family Macroscelididae; genus Elephantulus; species Elephantulus edwardii. The sequence goes on from NW_006399793.1 coordinate 20,062,257, forward strand.
ACTCAAAATTGAAATCTATTTTCTTCCTAACGTTTTATATAATTAAACTAAAAATTTATATTAACATTGTTCATCCTTATTTTTAGCTAGTATTGCTTAAAAATAATTTTGTTTGCCATATGAGCTTCAAAAAATCATCATTTAAATATGCAATATTTCATCAATTAGATGCATGCACTTAATCATTCCCTAATGTTGAACACTAGTATTTTCCATGGGTTTTCTATTATAAGCACATATTGTGGCATTCGTCACTATGTATATTTAGAATTATTCCCCTAGAATAGATTCCCAGAAATGACATTACTAAATCCAAGAAGTTCTTTGAGGTTTGTTGGTTTGCTGATTGTTGTTGTAGTTGTTTTTGTTTTTCAGTTTGTACTTTATTTAAATTAAATGATACGTAAAGTTATAGGGAAATGACTTCACTGTATATTGATTTTGATAATACAGAAATTTACATATTCACAAACACTTAGAGCATACACTACCATTTAACCTTTTAGTCTAGGTAGTCAAAGTCTTCTGGAATTCCAAAGTTTTTATCAATTTTATTTTCTTCAAATCCAAACTTTCTTTTTGCCCAAGACTTTATTGCAAATATGTTATCT
>NW_006399793.1:20063267-20066066 GCF_000299155.1 Elephantulus edwardii
TAAGCTCTGAAGGACTTCTTTTACTGACATTGCAGTAATGCCTTTCTCTTTAGGAGCAATCTTCTCCATATCCTTTAGTTGAAATACATCTTTCGTCTCAAAAAATATTTCCATCATGCGCGTCCTCTTTTCTTCTGCACTCAGTCCTTTTTTCTTTGACATGGCTCAGACAGCGAATCTTTCGGCAACTCGTTTGCGAGGAAGGAAAAGGGCGTGGCGGACCGAAGAGGGTTTGAATTTGGCGCCGGTACCGCCCAGGATGCGGAAAGTTGTTTTAGCTCTTCATGGATTCTACTAGCTGCTTTAATAAGTTACCTAAGCTTTTGGTTTGAAAGGACACAAACAAGGCGGGAGGGACAGAAAGAGCAAGAAGAGAAGTAAATCATAGATTCTAGTAACTCTACCAGATACGAGGATACAAAGCTGTTTCACAAACTCATAGTTTAGCAAGGACAATGTAAGTAGAAATGTTGCTACTTGTTGCTTTCAGGTAGGCCCTAATTCAGGACACTGTCTTTAAAATGTGCAGTTCTGTGTCATCTTCTTGATTATTTGTTTGTTTGGGTCAATAAATACAAAAGACTATATAAAAGACACCATTGTTGGTAAAGTGGACAGGAAACCTAAGTAGTGACATAAATGTGTCCCTGTGATTGTAAAAGTTTCAAAAGAGGAATAGCATTTTAGTACCCTTTATAAAGAGTATTATAGATTTTAAGAAGTTCCCCCAAAATATGTGTTGGGATCCTAACGCCTTTAGTTATAGATTTATATAGGATGATAGGGTGGGGCTTAAAATAAGATCTTCACTGTTATATTAATGACACACTATCTGTTTAGAGTGTGTCCCCAATCTTCAGAGTTACAAGGAATATAATATACACAGAGACAAGGAATTGCAAATAAAGGAAAAATAGATAACCAAGGAACGACAGAAAGCTTTGGAAAGAGGGGTCTTCTCTCAGAGCTAACATGGAAAAAGCCTGTTACAAGAGCTGACACCTTGAAATTGAACTTCAGGCTTTATCAAAGATGAGATCAAACTAACAAATACAAAAGGGGAAATACAAGATGGTTATAAGTGCCATGAAAAACAATACAAAAGGGTGATAGCGTGGAAAATGACAGGACACTTTTGTTTATAAAAAAGAAAGATGTATTTAACACAGGTGCATTTAGGGAGAAGTTCTTTTTGTTAGATGTTGCTGTGTCAACTACAACTTAGAGTGCCCTGTGAACAACACATCTGCCATATCATGCACTATCCTCACCGTCCCTGATGTACTCAAACCCACTGCTATACTCGCTGTCAATCCATTTTGTTGAGGGTCTTCCTTTCTTTTGCTAGCCCGCCAGCTTTCCAAGACAATGTCTATTTCCAAGGATAGGTTGGTTCTTACAACATGGCAAAAGTATGCAAGACAAAGTTCCATTCTCCTTGATTCTAAGGAGCACTCTGGCTGCCCAAGATATAGATTTTATTTTGTTCTTTTCTCATTCTGTGAGCTATTTTTTACTCTTCTCTAACACCATAAGTCAAAGATACTGATTCTTCTTCTATCATCCTTACTGATTGTACACTTTTCAGGTGCATTGCAAGTAAATGAAATGGCAATATAGATTGCATTAGGATCACTTTACTATTTAAACTGATATTGTTGTTCATCATAACTTTGGAGAGGTCTTTGACAGCAGATTTCCCCAATGCAACAAGTCTTTTGTTTTCTTGATAGTTGGTACCCACGGTGCTAATTCAAGTAAAATGAAATTACTAACAACTTCAATCTTCTCTCCATCTATCATGATGTAGCCTATTGACCCAATTATAAGGATTTTTGTTTTCTTCATGGCCTAGTGATAATAGTTGTGCTGCAATCCCAAAGGCATATGGTTTGAATCCACCAGCTGCTCCACAGGAGAAGGATAAGCTGTTTCCTCCTATGTAATTAACTGCCTCTGAAAACCCTCTAGTGGTCAGCAATAGGTCAGTTCTGATTCTATAGTACAACAATGGTGAGATGTAGTTCTTATATGAAGGTTGTAGTCTTTGATTTTCTGCAGCAAGCTCAAGTCCTCCTCACTGTTAGCAACAAGATCATGTTATCTGCATAAACAGAAGTTAGCATCCCATAAAGCATGCTGAGCTTAGAGTCTATGATCATTCCATACTTTATATGAATTTTAATCTACTCCAGGCTTCGAATTTACTCTGTCGTAGCTATCTTTTCTTTAAGAAGAAGAAATGTATCAAGTATGAATATCAGCATATATGTATGCATGAAATACCATGTTGCTGCCACTGTTGTTTAGTTATGCATTGTTGAGTCCATTGTGACTCACAGCAACCTTATGGATGGTTCCCAACTTTATTCTATCTTGAGCCAACTTCACTGTCTCTGACACATGTGACTCCATTGTCGTAGTCACTGTATCTACCCACCTCATCCAAGGTCTTCCCTGTTTTTAGGATCCATGTGAGATGAGCCAAGGTCTTTGATGTTGTTTGGTGCCATTGAATATGACTCATGTTGTTTGTTGCTACTATGTTGAATACTATTGAGTCACCTAAGATTTATAATAACCCTATATACAATAGTTTAAACCCTGCCCTATCCTGAGCCAGTCTCACTATCTCTCACACACTTATCCCCATTATCCCAGTCACTGTGAAAAATCCATCTCATCTGGAGTCTTTCTCTTCTGTGCTGTCCCTCCACCTTACCAAGCATGATATCCTCCTCCAAGGACTGGTCTATCCTTGTAACATGTCCAAAGTGTGTGAGATGGAGTTACAAAATC